>NW_026286219.1:0-25000 GCF_023373465.1 Oncorhynchus keta | reverse complement strand
GTCATGTGATTGATCTGCTGTCGGAAAGACACCATCATTATCCTTTGTGTTTTAATCTTTCTGTGGTGTGTGTTAGGAGCATTCATGCGTGTGTGTGTGTAGGCGTTAGGAGTGCAAGCTTAGCAGCATTCTTCTCAGTGAAGCACAGCACCTCACTAGGCTACCACACTTCTAGAAGGTGCACCTTATATTGACAAACACACCCGGCTTACCACCCGGTACTAGACCCTGCACCTTAGAGACTATCACTACAGCCAACCACCCGGTACAGACCCTGCACCTTAGAGACTATCACTACATTATACCACCCGGTACTATACCCTGCACCTTAGAGACTATCACTACCTGGCTACCACCCGTACTATACCCCTGCACCTTAGAGACTATCACTACCCGGCTACCACCCGGTACTATACCCTGCACCTTAGAGACTATCACTACCCGTGTACCACCCGGTACTATACCCTGCACCTTAGAGACTATCACTGTGTGTCTCCACCTCGGTACTGTAACCTGCACCTTGAGATGTATGGCACTACCTGGCTACCACCCGGTACTATGTGTGTGTGTTAGAGACTGTCACTGTGTGGCTGTGGTACTCTGTGCACCTTGCTCCCAGCTACCACCCGGTACTATACCCTGCACCTTAGGGACTCAAACCCAGCTAAACCCGGACTCTGCACCCTTCACCTACACACCCCTGTGTTCATCACCCCGGCTGACAGTGAAACACAATCATTTCCATTTCCACCTGTGTCTGTCTCTCTGTTTCATCCACTCTGTATGCTCTCTGTCCATCTGTCTCCCTGTTGTGTCCACTGTGTATCTCTCTGTCCATATCTGTCTCTCTGATTCATTCACTCTGTACCCTGCACCTCACTCTGTCCATATCAGTCTCCCTGTTTCATCCACTCTGTATCTCTCTGTCCATATCTGTCTCTCTGTTTCATCCACTCTGTATCTCTCTGTCCATATCTGTCTCCCTGATTCATCCACTCTGTGTATGTGTCTGTCCATATCTGTCTCCCTGTTTCATCCACTCTGTATCTCTGTGTCTCTGATATCAGTCTCCCCTGTCATTCATCCACTCTGTATCTCTCTGTCCATATCAGTCTCCCTGTTTCATCCACTTGTCCATATCCTACTCCCTGTTTCATCCACTCTGTATCTCTCTGTCCATATCCTACTCCCTGTTTCATCCACTCATCTCTGCATTCTCTCTGTCCACCATCATCTCTCCTATGTTTTCATCCACTCTGTGTCTCTCTGTCCATATCTGTCTCCCTGTTTCATCCACTCTGTCCATATCTTCCAGTGAAGCACATCCACTCTGTATCTCTGTCCATACCACTCCCTGTTTCATCCACCTGCACCTCTAGAGACCATATCAGTCTCCCTGGTTCATCCACTCTGTCCATATCCTACCTTGTTTCATCACTACCTGGCAATCTCCGTCCATATCCTCTGCACCTGTTTCATCCCGGCTGTATCTCTCTGTCCATATCCTGTCACCTCTGAGACTATCACTCCCGTATCTCTCTCCATATCTGTCTCCCTGCACCTCTGAGACTATCACTCCCGGCTTCATCCACCCGGTACTCTCCCTGCACCTTAGAGACTGTCTCCCGGTTTCATCCACTCTGTATCTCTCTGTCCTTAGAGACTATCACTCCCGTTTCATCCACTCTGTATCTCCTGTCCAGAGACTATCACCTCCCTGTTTCACCCGGTCTACATACTCTCTGTCCTTATCTGTCTACCCTGTTTCATCCACCCTGCATCTCTCTGTCCAGAGACTGTCTCCCTGTTTCATCCACTCGGTCCATATCTGCTCACCTGAGACTTCACTCCCGGCTACCACTGGTATCTCCTGCACCTTAGAGACTGTCTCTACCCGGCACCACTCCGGTACTATACCCTGCACCTTAGAGACTGTCACTCCCGGCTATCCACCCTGTATATCTCCTGCACCTTATCTGTCTCTCTGTTTCATCCCCCGGTATCTCTCTGTCCATAGACTATCTCCTGTTTCATCCCACTCTGTCCATATCCTACTCCCTGTTTCATCCACTCTGTATCTACCCTGTCCATAGAGACTGTCTCCCTGTTTCATCCACTTCTGTCCATATCTGTCTCCCTGTTTCATCCACTCTGCATCTCTCTGTCCACTATCAGTCTCCCTGATTCATCCACTCTCTATCTCTGTCCATAGACTGTCTCCCTGTTTCATCCACCCGGTATCTCCCTGTCCAGACTATCACTCCCTGTTTCACCCACTCTGTACCCCTGCACCTGTCCACTATCACTACCCGGCAATCCACTCTGTCCATATGCACCTCACTACCCAGCTACCACTCTGTATCTCTCCCCATATCTGTCTCCCTGTTTCATCCACTCTGTATCTCTCTGTCCATATCTGTCTCTCTGATTCATCCACTCTGTATCTCTCTGTCCATATCTGTCTCCCTGTTTCATCCACTCTGTCCATATCTGTCTCCCTGTTTCATCCACTCTGTATCTCTCTGTCCATATCTGTCTCCCTGATTCATCCACTCTGTATCTCTCTGTCCATATCAGTCTCCCTGTTTCATCCACTCTGTATCTCTCTGTCCATATCAGTCTCCCTGTTTCATCCACTCTGTATCTCTCTGTCCATATCTGTCTCCCTGTTTCATCCACTCTGTATCTCTCTGTCCATATCTGTCTCCCTGTTTCATCCACTCTGTCCATATCTGTCTCCCTGTTTCATCCACTCTGTATCTCTCTGTCCATATCTGTCTCCCTGTTTCATCCACTCTGTATCTCTCTGTCCATATCTGTCTCCCTGTTTCATCCACTCTGTATCTCTCTGTCCATATCTGTCTCTCTGTTTCATCCACTCTGTATCTCTCTGTCCATATCTGTCTCCCTGTTTCATCCACTCTGTATCTCTCTGTCCATATCTGTCTCTCTGTTTCATCCACTCTGTATCTCTCTGTCCATATCAGTCTCCCTGTTTCATCCACTCTGTATCTCTCTGTCCATATCAGTCTCTCTGATTCATCCACTCTGTATCTCTCTGTCCATATCTGTCTCCCTGTTTCATCCACTCTGTATCTCTCTGTCCATATCTGTCTCCCTGTTTCATCCACTCTGTATCTCTCTGTCCATATCAGTCTCCCTGTTTCATCCACTCTGTATCTCTCTGTCCATATCAGTCTCCCTGTTTCATCCACTCTGTATCTCTCTGTCCATATCTGTCTCCCTGTTTCATCCACTCTGTATCTCTCTGTCCATATCAGTCTCCCTGTTTCATTCACTCTTGTCTGCATCAGGCTCTGGGTTGAAGTTTCCCCCATGGTACAGATCCAGTATCAGCTTCCCCTCCCCCAATCGTTCCCTTAACCATTTGTGGGGAACAATGTTAAACTGACCCAAGATCAGCATCTAGGGACAACGTCACCCTTCTCCCTATGTTGTGTGGAAAAAGGCCTGCATAACCGGTTATCTTGTGTCCCATGAACTATATCCCCAGAGACCAGTTGACTCTATTATAGCAACCTGTTATAGCGATAATAACCGGTTATCTTGTGTTCCATGAACTATATCCCCAGAGACCAGTTGGCTCTATTATAGCAATCTGTTATAGCGATAATAACCGGTTATCTTGTGTTCCATGAACTATATCCCCAGAGACCAGTTGGCTCTAT
Source organism: Oncorhynchus keta (assembly GCF_023373465.1). Taxonomy (NCBI): domain Eukaryota; kingdom Metazoa; phylum Chordata; class Actinopteri; order Salmoniformes; family Salmonidae; genus Oncorhynchus; species Oncorhynchus keta. The sequence continues at coordinate 21,311 of NW_026286219.1, read as the reverse complement.
TATAGCAACCTGTTATAGCGATAATAACCGGTTATCTTGTGTCCCATGAACTATATCCCCAGAGACCAGTTGGCTCTATTATAGCAACCTGTTATAGTGATAATAACCGGTTATCTTGTGTTCCATGAACTATATCCCCAGAGACCAGTTGACTCTATTATAGCAACCTGTTATAGTGATAATAACCGGTTATCTTGTGTTCCATGAACTATATCCCCAGAGACCAGTTGGCTCTATTATAGCAACCTGTTATAGCGATAATAACCGGTTATCTTGTGTTCCATGAACTATATCCCCAGAGACCAGTTGACTCTATTATAGCAACCTGTTATAGTGATAATAACCGGTTATCTTGTGTCCCATGAACTATATCCCCAGAGACCAGTTGACTCTATTATAGCAACCTGTTATAGTGATAATAACCGGTTATCTTGTGTTCCATGAACTATATCCCCAGAGACCAGTTGGCTCTATTATAGCAACCTGTTATAGTGATAATAACCGGTTATCTTGTGTTCCATGAACTATATCCCCAGAGACCAGTTGACTCTATTATAGCAACCTGTTATAGTGATAATAACCGGTTATCTTGTGTTCCATGAACTATATCCCCAGAGACCAGTTGACTCTATTATAGCAACCTGTTATAGTGATAATAACCGGTTATCTTGTGTCCCATGAACTATATCCCCAGAGACCAGTTGGCTCTATTATAGCAACCTGTTATAGTGATAATAACCGGTTATCTTGTGTTCCATGAACTATATCCCCAGAGACCAGTTGGCTCTATTATAGCAACCTGTTATAGTGATAACAACCGGTTATCTTGTGTTCCTAGATCAGTGATATCTGTTTCCAGCTGACCCCATGACAGTCATTGTCTCGTCATCATGAGATCACACCACCTCTTCCTCCTGTTCTACCTCACAGCTCTCTGCTGCTACTGGGGTAAGTACAGTAGAGTACAAACGAGTGCAGTACAATACAATAGACAGTGGAAAACAGTAGAGAACAGTAGAGTACAGTACATTACAGTACAGTAGAATACAGTAGAGAACAGTAGAATACAGTACATTACAGTAGAATACAGTAGACAGTAGAATACAGTATTGTAGTATAATACAGTAGACAGTAGAATACAGTAGACAGTAGAATACAGTATTGTAGTATAATACAGTAGACAGTAGAATACAGTAGACAGTAGAATACAGTATTGTAGTATAATACAGTATTGTAGTAGAATACAGTAGAAAACAGACAGTAGAATATAATAGAATAAAGTAGACAGCAGAGTACAGTAAATATAGCAGAGTACAGTAAAATAGTAGAGAGTACAGTAGAATGTAGAGATACAGTAAAATATAGTAGAATACAGTAAAATATAGCAGAGTACAGTAAAATATAGCAGAATACAGTAGAATATAGCAGAGTACAGTAAAATATAGCAGAGTACAGTAAAATATAGCAGAATACTGTAAAATATAGCAGAGTACAGTAAAATATAGCAGAATACTGTAAAATATAGCAGAGTACAGTAAAATATAGCAGAATACAGTAAAATATAGCAGAATACAGTAAAATATAGCAGAGTATAGTAGAATGTAGCAGAGTACATTAAAATATAGCAGACTACAGTAAAATATAGCAGAGTACAGTAAAATATAGCAGAGTACAGTAAACTATAGCAGAGTACAGTAGAATATAGCAGAGTACAGTAGAATATAGCAGAGTACAGTAAAATATAGCAGAGTACAGTAGAATATAGCAGAGTACAGTAAAATATAGCAGAATACAGTAAAATATAGCAGAATACAGTAAAATATAGCAGAGTACAGTAGAATGTAGCAGAGTACATTAAAATATAGCAGAGTACAGTAAAATATAGCAGAATACAGTAAAATATAGCAGAGTACAGTAGAATGTAGCAGAGTACAGTAAAATATAGCAGAGTACAGTAGAATATAGCAGAGTACAGTAGAATATAGCAGAGTACAGTAAAATATAGCAGAGTAAGTACAGTAGAATATAGCAGAGTACAGTAGAATATAGCAGAGGACTGTAAAATATAGCAGGGTACAGTAAAATATAGCAGAGTACAGTAAAATATAGTAGAGTACAGTAAAATACAGTAGACACTAGAGTACAGCAGGGTGCAGTAAAATACAGTAGATTACAGTAGAATATAGCAGAGTACAGTAAAATATAGCAGAGTATACAGTAGAGTATTGTATAGTACAGTAGAATACAGTAGACAGTAGAGTACAGTAGATAGTAGAGTACAGTAGATAGTAGAGTACAGTAGACAGTAGAGTACAGTACAGTAGTGTATAGTAGAGTACAGTAGAGTACAGTAGACAGTACAGTACAGTACAGTAGAGTACAGTAGAGTACAGTAGTGTACAGTAGAGTACAGTAGAGTACAGTAGACAGTAGAATACAGTAGACAGTAGAATACAGTATTGTAGTATAATACAGTAGACAGTAGAATACAGTATTGTAGTATAATACAGTAGACAGTAGAATACAGTAGACAGTAGAATACAGTATTGTAGTATAATACAGTAGACAGTAGAATACAGTAGACAGTAGAATACAGTATTGTAGTATAATACAGTAGACAGTAGAATACAGTAGACAGTAGAATACAGTATTGTAGTATAATACAGTATTGTAGTAGAATACAGTAGAAAACAGACAGTAGAATATAATAGAATAAAGTAGACAGCAGAGTACAGTAAAATATAGCAGAGTACAGTAAAATATAGCAGAGTACAGTAAAATATAGCAGAGTACAGTAAAATGTAGCAGAGTACAGTAAAATATAGCAGAGTACAGTAGAATATAGCAGAGTACAGTAGAATATAGCAGAGTACAGTAAAATATAGCAGAGTACAGTAAAATATAGCAGAATACAGTAGAATATAGCAGAGTACAGTAGAATGTAGCAGAGTACAGTAAAATATAGCAGAATACAGTAAAATATAGCAGAGTACAGTAAAATATAGCAGAATACAGTAGAATATAGCAGAGTACAGTAAAATATAGCAGAGTACAGTAGAATGTAGCAGAGTACAGTACAATATAGCAGAGTACAGTAAAATATAGCAGAATACAGTAGAATATAGCAGAGTACAGTAAAATATAGCAGAGTATAGTAAAATATAGCAGAATACAGTAAAATATAGCAGAGTACAGTAAAATATAGCAGAATACTGTAAATATAGCAGAATACAGTAGAATGTAGCAGAGTACATTAAAATATAGCAGAGTACAGTAAAATATAGCAGAGTACAGTAAAATATAGCAGAGTACAGTAAAATATAGCAGAGTACAGTAAAATATAGCAGAGTACAGTAGAATGTAGCAGAGTACAGTAAAATATAGCAGAGTATACAGTACAGTATAGTATAGTACAGTAGAATACAGTAGACAGTAGAGTACAGTAGACAGTAGAGTACAGTACAGTAGTGTATAGTAGAGTACAGTAGAGTACAGTAGACAGTAGAGTACAGTAGACAGTAGAGTACAGTACAGTAGAGTACAGTAGAGTACAGTAGTGTACAGTAGAGTACAGTAGAGTACAGTAGACAGTAGAATACAGTAGACAGTAGAATACAGTATTGTAGTATAATACAGTAGACAGTAGAATACAGTAGACAGTAGAATACAGTATTGTAGTATAATACAGTAGACAGTAGAATACAGTAGACAGTAGAATACAGTATTGTAGTATAATACAGTAGACAGTAGAATACAGTAGACAGTAGAATACAGTATTGTAGTATAATACAGTAGTAGAATACAGTAGACAGTAGAATACAGTATTGTAGTATAATACAGTATTGTAGTAGAATACAGTAGAAAACAGACAGTAGAATATAATAGAATAAAGTAGACAGCAGAGTACAGTAAAATATAGCAGAGTACAGTAAAATATAGCAGAGTACAGTAGAATATAGCAGAGTACAGTAAAATATAGCAGAGTACAGTAGAATGTAGCAGAGTACAGTAAAATATAGCAGAATACAGTAAAATATAGCAGAGTACAGTAAAATATAGCAGAATACAGTAGAATATAGCAGAGTACAGTAAAATATAGCAGAGTACAGTAGAATGTAGCAGAGTACAGTAAATATAGCAGAATACAGTAAAATATAGCAGAGTACAGTAAAATATAGCAGAATACAGTAGAATATAGCAGAGTACAGTAAAATATAGCAGAGTACAGTAGAATGTAGCAGAGTACAGTAAAATATAGCAGAATACAGTAAAATATAGCAGAGTACAGTAAAATATAGCAGAATACAGTAGAATATAGCAGAGTACAGTAAAATATAGCAGAGTACAGTAAAATATAGCAGAGTACAGTACAATATAGCAGAGTACAGTAAAATATAGCAGAATACAGTAGAATATAGCAGAGTACAGTAAAATATAGCAGAGTATAGTAAAATATAGCAGAATACAGTAAAATATAGCAGAGTACAGTAAAATATAGCAGAATACTGTAAAATATAGCAGAATACAGTAGAATGTAGCAGAGTACATTAAAATATAGCAGAATACAGTAAAATATAGCAGAGTACAGTAAAATATAGCAGAGTACAGTAAAATATAGCAGAATACAGTAAAATATAGCAGAGTACAGTAAAATATAGCAGAGTACAGTAAAATATAGCAGAGTACAGTAAAATATAGCAGAGTACAGTAAAATATAGCAGAGTACAGTAAAATATAGCAGAGTACAGTAGAATGTAGCAGAGTACAGTAAAATATAGCAGAGTACAGTAGAATATAGCAGAGTACAGTAGAATATAGCAGAGTACAGTAAAATATAGCAGAGTACAGTAAAATATAGCAGAGTACAGTAAAATATAGCAGAATACAGTAAAATATAGCAGAGTACAGTAGAATGTAGCAGAGTACATTAAAATATAGCAGAGTACAGTAAAATATAGCAGAATACAGTAAAATATAGCAGAGTACAGTAAAATATAGCAGAGTACAGTAGAATGTAGCAGAGTACAGTAAAATATAGCAGAGTACAGTAGAATATAGCAGAGTACAGTAAAATATAGCAGAGTAAGTACAGTAGAATATAGCAGAGTACAGTAGAATATAGCAGAGGACGGTAAAATATAGCAGGGTACAGTAAAATATAGCAGAGTACAGTAAAATATAGTAGAGTACAGTAAAATACAGTAGACACTAGAGTACAGCAGGGTGCAGTAAAATACAGTAGATTACAGTAGAATATAGCAGAGTACAGTAAAATATAGCAGAGTATACAGTACAGTATAGTATAGTACAGTAGAATACAGTAGACAGTAGAGTACAGTAGACAGTAGAGTACAGTAGATAGTAGAGTACAGTAGACAGTAGAGTACAGTACAGTAGTGTATAGTAGAGTACAGTAGAGTACAGTAGACAGTAGAGTACAGTAGACAGTAGAGTACAGTACAGTAGAGTACAGTAGAGTACAGTAGTGTACAGTAGAGTACAGAGAGTACAGTAGACAGTAGAGTACAGTAGAAAGTAGAGTACAGTAGTGTATAGTAGAGTACAGTAGAGTACAGTAGACAGTAGAGTACAATAGACAGTAGAGTACAGTAGAGTACAGTAGACAGTAGAGTACAGTAGACAGTAGAGTACAGTACAGTAGTGTATAGTAGAGTACAGTAGACAGTAGAGTACAGTAGACAGTAGAGTACAGTAGAGTACAGTAGACAGTAGAGTACAGTAGACAGTAGTGTATAGTAGAGTACAGTAGAGTACAGTAGTGTGTAGTAGAGTACAGTAGACAGTAGAGTACAGTAGAGTACAGTAGAGTACAGTAGACAGTAGAGTACAGTAGAGTACAGTAGACTGGAGAGTACAGTAGAGTACAGTAGAGTACAGTAGACAGTAGAGTACAGTAGACTGGAGAGTACAGTAGAGTACAGTAGACAGTAGAGTACAGTAGAGTACAGTAGAGTACAGTAGAGTACAGTAGACAGTATAGTACAGTAGACAGTAGCGTACAGTAGACAGTAGTGTGTAGTAGAGTACAGTAGAGTACAGTAGACAGTAGAGTACAGTAGACAGTAGAGTACAGTACAGTAGAGTACAGTACAGTAGACAGTAGAGTACAGTAGACAGTAGAGTACAGTAGACAGTAGAGTACAGTAGACAGTAGTGTGTAGTAGAGTACAGTAGACAGTAGAGTACAGTAGACAGTAGAGTACAGTACAGTAGACAGTAGAGTACAGTAGACTGGAGAGCAGGTCCACTGTACTCAAGGGCAGGATCAGGTTAACTGCTGCAAATGTAAATACATGACATTTTAATGGATGCTGTGGCTTTTTATTACACAGAAAACCTGGATATTTGTATTGACATTTGTACATGTATTCCCCTGGTAGCAGAGAGAGAGACAGAATAACAGTTAACAGTACTGTCTAATGAATTGGAAGAATTCAAGTTTTAATTAATTGCCCACAATCAATAACTTTCTTCTCAGATTAAATAAATGAAATAAACACGTTCAATTATGAAACCAATAAATGATGTCATTGTGTTCCCACAGGAGCATCAGATGCACAACGGTAAGTCATTGTCATCGGAGCCACATTCCAGTCCAGAATGAGGCCCATAACAACACTTAACAATCACATCAGCTCTAGATTCTTTGAGGATTCTTTGGTGTAACTTTAGAACTCTAGAAGGTTCTCTGTGTCCTCATGATTCTTCTTCTGTAAGTTAGGCAGCTGAAATATGTCAAGAATTTTTCTGACGTTTTCTTTTTGTCTTTTAATGCTTCACCCTCCCCTGCTGATGGAAACTTAAAGAAATGAGACCTGCCTTACGCAAGAACTCTGTACTCAGGTGAGTGCTAGCATTCAACCTCTCCCTCACCCTCCACCCCCTCTCCTTCCTCTCTCTCTTTCCCTCCCTCCATCCCTCTGTCTCTCTCTCATAAAAAACATGTCTAACAAGGTGAAAGGTCAGAGTGATTCAGTAGAATCTAAACAGGTTTGACGTGTTTGATATGTGTGTAAGTCTCAGTAGCTGCACATCGACACGTGTGTCGTTCTTTGAACGTGTCCTTCCTCCATTGATACCCAGTGTGCGCACAGAGGGTCACACATCTCTGAGGAAACAACATGTCCCAAACAGGGCCCTATGCCCTATTCAGTGCACTACTGGTCAAAAGTGGTGCACTAAATAGGGAATTAGAATGCCATTTGGGATACATACCATGTTTATAAAGTTCAACCAATAGTAATCCACCATCAGATGAATCAGGTGTGTTAGTGCCGGGCTGGAACAAAAGCCTGCGCTGACACCCTGCGGCCCCCAGGGACAGCCTCCAGGGGTCCCGTGTAGCTCAGTTGGTAGAGCATTGTGGGTTCGATTCCCACGGGGACCAATATGAAAAAGAAAGTATGAAAGTATGAATGTGTTCTGTTGGGGGAACAGGAGGAGTTGGGAAACACTGGTTTAGAATGTGTTCTGTTGGAGGAACAGGAGGAGTTGGGAAACACTGGTTTAGAATGTGTTCTGTTGGGGGAACAGGAGGAGTTGGGAAACACTGGTTTAGAATGTGTTCTGTTGGAGGAACAGGAGGAGTTGGGAAACACTGGTTTAGAATGTGTTCTGTTGGGGGAACAGGAGGAGTTGGGAAACACTGGTTTAGAATGTGTTCTGTTGGAGGAACAGGAGGAGTTGGGAAACACTGGTTTAGAATGTGTTCTGTTGGAGGAACTGGAGGAGTTGGGAAACACTGGTTTAGAATGTGTTCTGTTGGAGGAACTGGAGGAGTTGGGGAACACTGGTTTAGAATGTGTTCTGTTGGAGGAACTGGAGGAGTTGGGAAACACTGGTTTAGAATGTGTTCTGTTGGGGGAACTGGAGTTGGGGAACACTGGTTTAGAATGTGTTCTGTTGGAGGAACTGGAGGAGTTGGGGAACACTGGTTTAGAATGTGTTCTGTTGGGGGAACTGGAGGAGTTGGGAAACACTGGTTTAGAATGTGTTCTGTTGGAGGAACAGGAGGAGTTGGGAAACACTGGTTTAGAATGTGTTCTGTTGGAGGGAGGAGTTGGGGAACACTGGTTTAGAATGTGTTCTGTTGGGGGAACTGGAGGAGTTGGGAAACACTGGTTTAGAATGTGTTCTGTTGGAGGAACAGGAGGAGTTGGGGAACACTGGTTTAGAATGTGTTCTGTTGGAGGAACTGGAGGAGTTGGGGAACACTGGTTTAGAATGTGTTCTGTTGGAGGAACTGGAGGAGTTGGGGAACACTGGTTTAGAATGTGTTCTGTTGGGGAACTGGAGGAGTTGGGAAACACTGGTTTAGAATGTGTTCTGTTGGAGGAACAGGAGGAGTTGGGAAACACTGGTTTAGAATGTGTTCTGTTGGGGGAACTGGAGGAGTTGGGAAACACTGGTTTAGAATGTGTTCTGTTGGAGGAGTTGGGGAACACTGGTTTAGAATGTGTTCTGTTGGAGGAGTTGGGAAACACTGGTTTAGAATGTGTTCTGTTGGAGGAACTGGAGGAGTTGGGAAACACTGGTTTAGAATGTGTTCTGTTGAGGAACTGGAGGAGTTGGGGAACACTGGTTTAGAATGTGTTCTGTTGGAGGAACTGTTGGGGAACACTGGTTTAGAATGTGTTCTGTTGGGGGAACTGGAGGAGTTGGGAAACACTGGTTTAGAATGTGTTCTGTTGGAGGAACAGGAGGAGTTGGGAAACACTGGTTTAGAATGTGTTCTGTTGGGGGAACTGGAGGAGTTGGGAAACACTGGTTTAGAATGTGTTCTGTTGGGGGAACACTGGTTTAGAATGTGTTCTGTTGGAGGAGTTGGGAAACACTGGTTTAGAATGTGTTCTGTTGGAGGAACTGGAGGAGTTGGGAAACACTGGTTTAGAATGTGTTCTGTTGGAGGAACTGGAGGAGTTGGGAAACACTGGTTTAGAATGTGTTCTGTTGGAGGAACAGGAGGAGTGGGAAACACTGGTTTAGAATGTGTTCTGTTGGAGGAACTGGAGGAGTTGGGAAACACTGGTTTAGGAGTTGGGGATGTGTTCTGTTGGAGGAGTTGGGGAACACTGGTTTAGAATGTGTTCTGTTGGGGAGTTGGGGAACACTGGTTTAGAATGTGTTCTGTTGGAGGAACTGGAGGAGTTGGGGAACACTGGTTTAGAATGTGTTCTGTTGGAGGAGTTGGGGAACACTGGTTTAGAATGTGTTCTGTTGGAGGAGTTGAACACTGGTTTAGAATGGTTCTGTTGGGGGAGTTGGGAAACACTGGTTTAGAATGTGTTCTGTTGGGGGAACTGGAGGAGTTGGGAAAGTGGTTTAGAATGTGTTCTGTTGGGGGAGTTGGGAAACACTGGTTTAGAATGTGTTCTGTTGGAGGAACTGGAGGAGTTGGGGAACACTGGTTTACTGGTTTGGTTTAGAATGTGTTCTGTTGGAGGAACTGGAGGAGTTGGGAAACACTGGTTTAGAATGTGTTCTGTTGGAGGAACAGGAGGAGTTGGGAAACACTGGTTTAGAATGTGTTCTGTTGGAGGAGTTGGGAAACACTGGTTTAGAATGTGTTCTGTTGGAGGAGTTGGGAAACACTGGTTTAGAAATGTGTTCTGTTGGAGGAACTGGAGGAGTTGGGAAACACTGGTTTAGAATGTGTTCTGTTGGAGGAGTTGGGAAACACTGGTTTAGAATGTGTTCTGTTGGAGGAACTGGAGGAGTTGGGAAACACTGGTTTAGAATGTGTTCTGTTGGAGGAACAGGAGGAGTTGGGAAACACTGGTTTAGAATGTGTTCTGTTGGAGGAGTTGGGAAACACTGGTTTAGAATGTGTTCTGTTGGGGGAGTTGGGAAACACTGGTTTAGACTGTTGAGGAGTTGGGAAACACTGGTTTAGAATGTGTTCTGTTGGGGGAGGGGAGGTTTAGAATGGGAAGTTGGGAAACACTGGTTTAGAATGTGTTCTGTTGTTGGGAAACACTGGAACTGGGGGGAACTGGGGAGTTGGGAAACACTGGTTTAGAATGTGTTCTGTTGGAGGAGTTGGGAAACACTGGTTTAGAATGTGTTCTGTTGGAGGAGTTGGGAAACACTGGTTTAGAATGTGTTCTGTTGGAGGAACTGGAGGAGTTGGGAAACACTGGTTTAGAATGTGTTCTGTTGGAGGAGTTGGGAAACACTGGTTTACTGGTTGGGAAACACTGGTTTAGAATGTGTTCTGTTGGAGGAGTTGGGAAACACTGGTTTAGAATGTGTTCTGTTGGAGGAGTTGGGAAACACTGGTTTAGAATGTGTTCTGTTGGAGGAGTTGGGAAACACTGGTTTAGGATGTGTTCTGTTGGAGGAGTTGGGAAACACTGGTTTAGAATGTGTTCTGTTGGAGGAACTGGAGGAGTTGGGAAACACTGGTTTAGAATGTGTTCTGTTGGAGGAACTGGAGGAGTTGGGAAACACTGGTTTAGAATGTGTTCTGTTGGGAGTTGAACACTGGTTTAGAATGTGTTCTGTTGGAAAGGAGTTGGGAACACTGGTTTAGAATGTGTTCTGTTGGAGGAGTTGGGAAACACTGGTTTAGAATGTGTTCTGTTGAGGAACAGGAGGAGTTGGGAACACTGGTTTAGAATGTGTTCTGTTGGGGGAACAGGAGGAGTTGGGAAACACTGGTTTAGAATTCTGTTGGAGGAACAGGAGGAGTTGGGAAACACTGGTTTAGAATGTGTTCTGTTGGAGGAACAGGAGGAGTTGGGAAACACTGGAGTTTCTGTTGAGGAACAGGAGGAGTTGGGAAACACTGGTTTAGAATGTGTTCTGTTGGAGGAACTGGAGGAGTTGGGAAACACTGGTTTAGAATGTGTTCTGTTGGAGGAACTGGAGGAGTTGGGGAACACTGGTTTAGAATGTGTTCTGTTGGGGAACTGGAGGAGTTGGGAAACACTGGTTTTGTGTTCTGTTGGAGAGTTGGGAAACACTGGTTTAGAATGTGTTCTGTTGGAGGAACTGGAGGAGTTGGGAAACACTGGTTTAGAATGTGTTCTGTTGGAGGAACAGGAGGAGTTGGGAAACACTGGTTTAGAATGTGTTCTGTTGGAGGAACAGGAGGAGTTGGGAAACACTGGTTTAGAATGTGTTCTGTTGGAGGAACAGGAGGAGTTGGGAAACACTGGTTTAGAATGTGTTCTGTTGGAGGAACTGGAGGAGTTGGGAAACACTGGTTTAGAATGTGTTCTGTTGGAGGAGTTGGGAAACACTGGTTTAGAATGTGTTCTGTTGGAGGAACTGGTTTTAGGAGTTTCTGGGAAACACTGGTTTAGAATGTGTTCTGTTGGAGGAGTTGGGAAACACTGGTTTAGAATGTGTTCTGTTGGAGGAACTGGAGGAGTTGGGAAACACTGGTTTAGAATGTGTTCTGTTGGAGGAGTTGGGAAACACTGGTTTAGAATGTGTTCTGTTGGAGGAACAGGAGGAGTTGGGAAACACTGGTTTAGAATGTGTTCTGTTGGAGGAGTTGGGAAACACTGGTTTAGAATGTGTTCTGTTGGACTGGAGGAGTTGGGGAAACACTGGTTTAGAATGTGTTCTGTTGGAGGAGTTGGGAAACACTGGTTTAGAATGTGTTCTGTTGGGGAACAGGAGGAGTTGGGAAACACTGGTTTAGAATGTGTTCTGTTGGGGAACAGGAGGAGTTGGGAAACACTGGTTTAGAATGTGTTCTGTTGGGGAAAACACTGGTTTAGAATGTGTTCTGTTGGAGGAGTTGGGGAACACTGGTTTAGAATGTGTTCTGTTGGAGGAGTTGGGAAACACTGGTTTAGAATGTGTTCTGTTGGGGGAACTGGAGGAGTTGGGAAACACTGGTTTAGAATGTGTTCTGTTGGGGGAACTGGAGGAGTTGGGAAACACTGGTTTAGAATGTGTTCTGTTGGGGAACTGGAGGAGTTGGGAAACACTGGTTTAGAATGTGTTCTGTTGGAGGAACTGGAGGAGTTGGGAAACACTGGTTTAGAATGTGTTCTGTTGGGGGAGTTGGGAGGTTTAATGTTCTGTTGGAGGAACTGGAGGAGTTAGGAAACACTGGTTTAGAATGTGTTCTGTTGGAGGAGTTGGGAAACACTGGTTTAGAATGTGTTCTGTTGGAGGAACTGGAGGAGTTGGGGGAAACACTGGTTTAGAATGTGTTCTGTTGGAGGAAAACACTGGTTTTTAGAATGTGTTCTGTTGGAGGAGTTGGGAAACACTGGTTTAGAATGTGTTCTGTTGGGGGAACTGGAGGAGTTGGGAAACACTGGTTTAGAATGTGTTCTGTTGGAGGAGTTGGGAAACACTGGTTTAGAATGTGTTCTGTTGGGGGAACTAGAACAGGAGGAGTTGGGGAACACTGGTTTTAGAATGTGTTCTGTTGGGGAACTGGAGGTTGGGAAACACTGGTTTAGAATGTGTTCTGTTGGAGGAACTGGAGGAGTTGGGAACTTTGGTTTTAGAATGTCTGTTAGAACTTGGGGGTTTGAACTGGAGGAGTTGAAACACTGGTTTTAGAATGTGTTCTGTTGGAGAACTGGAGTTGGGAAACACTGGTTTTAGAATGTGTTCTGTTGGAGGTTCCCAAGGAAACACTGGTTTAGAAAATGTGTTCTGTTGGAGGAACTGGAGGAGTTGGGAAACACTGGTTTTAGAATGTGTTCTGTTGGAGGAGTTGGGAAACACTGGTTTAGAATGTGTTCTGTTGGAGGAACTGGAGGAGTTGGGAAACACTGGTTTAGAATGTGTTCTGTTGGGGAGTTGTGGTTTCTGTTGGGGAACAGGAGGAGTTGGGAAACACTGGTTTAGAATGTGTTCTGTTGGAGGAACAGGTTTAGAATGAGTTAGGAAACACTGGTTTAGAATGTGTTCTGTTGGAGGAAACACTGGAGAAATGTGTTCTTTGGAGGAGGGGTAAACACTGGTTTAGAATGTGTTCTGTTGGGGGAACTGGAGGAGTTGGGAAACACTGGTTTAGAATGTGTTCTGTTGGGGGAACAGGAGGAGTTAAAACACTGGTTTAGAATGTGTTCTGTTGGGGAGGAGTTGGGAAACACTGGTTTAGAATGTGTTCTGTTGGAACTGGAGTTGGGAAACACTGGTTTAGAATGTGTTCTGTTGGAGGAGTTGGGAAACACTGGTTTAGAGTGTTCTGTTGGGGGTTAGGACACTGGTTTAGAATGTGTTCTGTTGGAGAAGTTGGGAAACACTGGTTTAGAATGTGTTCTGTTGGGGGAGCTGGGAAACACTGGTTTAGAAAATGTGTTCTGTTGGAGGAGTTGGGAAACACTGGTTTAGAAATGTGTTCTGTTGGAGGAGTTGGAGGAAACACTGGTTTAGAATGTGTTCTGTTGTTGGAGGAGTTGGGAAACACTGGTTTAGAATGTGTTCTGTTGGAGGGGTTAGGAAACACTGGTTTTAGAATGTGTGTTCTGTTGGAGGAACTGGAGGAGTTGGGGAAACACTGGTTTAGAATGTGTTCTGTTGGAGGAGTTGGGAAACACTGGTTTAGAATGTGTTCTGTTGGAGGAGTTGGGAAACACTGGTTTAGAATGTGTTCTGTTGGAGGAGTTGGGGAAACACTGGTTTTAGAATGTGTTCTGTTGGAGGAACTGGAAGGGTTGGGAAACACTGGTTTAGAATGTGTTCTGTTGGAGGAACTGGAGGAAACACTGGTTTAGAATGTGTTCTGTTGGAGGAGTTGGGAAACACTGGTTTAGAATGTGTTCTGTTGGAGGAACTGGAGGAGTTGGGGAACACTGGTTTAGAAATGGAGTTAGGAACACTGTTCTGTTGGGGGAACAGGAGGGTTGGGAAACACTGGTTTAGAATGTGTTCTGTTGGAGGAACTGGAGGAGTTGGGAAACACTGGTTTTAGAATGTGTTCTGTTGGAGGAACTGGAGGAGTTGGGAACACTGGTTTAGAATGTGTTCTGTTGGAGGAGTTGGGAACACTGGTTTAGAATGTGTTCTGTTGGAGGGAACTGGAGGAGTTGGGAAACACTGGTTTAGAATGTGTTCTGTTGGGGGAACTGGAGGAGTTGGGAAACACTGGTTTAGAATGTGTTCTGTTGGGGAGTTGGGAAACACTGGTTTAGAATGTGTTCTGTTGGAGGAGTTGGGAACACTGGTTTAGAATGTGTTCTGTTGGGGAACTGGAGGAGTTGGGAAACACTGGTTTTAGAATGTGTTCTGTTGGAGGAACTGGAGGAGTTACAGGAACACTGGTTTTAGAATGTTTCTGTTGGAGGAACTGAGGAGTTGGGAAACACTGGTTTAGAATGTGTTCTGTTGGAGGAGGTTGGAAACACTGGTTTAGAATGTGTTCTGTTGGGGGAACAGGAGGAGTTGGGAAACACTGGTTTAGAATGTGTTCTGTTGGAGGAGGGGAACACTGGTTTTAGAATGTGTTCTGTTGTTTGGGAACACTGGTTTAGAATGTGTTCTGTTGGAGGAACAGGAGGAGATTGGGAAACACTGGTTTTAGAATGTGTTCTGTTGAGGAGGGGAAACACTGGTTTAGAATGTGTTCTGTTGGAGGTTGGGAACACTGGTTTGGAATGTGTTCTGTTGGGGGAGGGTTGGGAAACACTGGTTTAGAATGTGTTCTGTTGGAACTGGTTAGTATGTTCTGTTGGGGAACAGGAGAGTTGGGAAACACTGGTTTAGAATGTGTTCTGTGTTCTGGGGGAGTGTGGTTGGAGGAGTTGGGAAACACTGGTTTTAGAATGTGTTCTGTTGGGGAACTGGAGGAGTTGGGAAACACTGGTTTAGAATGTGTTCTGTTGGGGGAACAGGAGGAGTTGGGGAAACACTGGTTTAGAATGTGTTCTGTTGGAGGAACTGGAGGGCTAAACACTGGTTTTAGAATGTGTTCTGTTGGAGGAACTGGAGGAGTTGGGAAACACTGGTTTAGAATGTGTTCTGTTGGGGGAACAGGAGGAGTTGGGAAACACTGGTTTAGAATGTGTTCTGTTGGAGGAGTTGGGAAACACTGGTTAGAATGTGTTCTGTTGGGGAACAGGAGGAGTTGGGAAACACTGGTTTAGAATGTGTTCTGTTGGGGAACATTGGGAGTTAAAAACACTGGTTTAGAACAGTTCTGTTGGAGGAACTTGAGGGAGTTGGGAACATCACTGGTTTAGAATGTGTTCTGTTGAGGAACTGGAGGAGTTGGGGAACACTGGTTTAGAATGTGTTCTGTTGGAGGAGGAGGTTGGGAAACACTGGTTTAGAATGTGTTCTGTTGGAGGAGGAGCTGGGAAACACTGGTTTAGAATGTGTTCTGTTTAGAATGAGGAACAGGAGGAAACACTGGTTTAGAATGTGTTCTGTTGGAGGAACTGGAGGAGTTGGGAAACACTGGTTTAGAATGTGTTCTGTTGGAGGAGTTGGGAAACACTGGTTTAGAATGTGTTCTGTTGGGGAACTAGGAGTTTGGTTTAGAATGTGTTCTGTTGGAACTGAGGAGCTAGGAAACACTGGTTTAGGAAATATGTTCTGTTGGAAGAGCACTGGTTTAGAATGTGTTCTGTTGGGGGAGTTGGGAAACACTGGTTTAGAATGTGTTCTGTTGGAGGAACTGGAGGAGTTGGGAAACACTGGTTTAGAATGTGTTCTGTTGGGGGAACTGGAGGAGTTGGGAAACACTGGTTTAGAATGTGTTCTGTTGGAGGAGTTGGGAAACACTGGTTTAGAATGTGTTCTGTTGGAGGAACAGGAGGAGTTGGGAAACACTGGTTTTAGAATGTGTGTTCTGTTGGAGGTTGAAACACTGGTTTAGAATGTGTTCTGTTGGGGAACAGGAGGAGTTGGGAAACACTGGTTTAGAATGTGTTCTGTTGGAGGAACTGGAGGAGTTGGGAAACACTGGTTTTAGAATGTGTTCTGTTGGGGGAGGAGGAGTTGGGAAACACTGGTTTAGAATGTGTTCTGTTGGGGAACAGGAGGAGTTGGGAAACACTGGTTTAGAATGTGTTCTGTTGGGGGAACAGGAGGAGTTGGGAAACACTGGTTTAGAATGTGTTTCTGTTGGAGGAACTGGAGGGTTGGGAAACACTGGTTTAGAATGTGTTCTGTTGGAGGAACGAGGAGGAGTTGGGGGTTTAGAATGTGTTCTGTTGGAGGAACTGGAGAATATGTTCTGTTGGGGAACACTGGTTTAGAATGTGTTCTGTTGGGGAACTGGAGGGGTTGGGAAACACTGGTTTAGAATGTGTTCTGTTGGAGGAACAGGAGGAGTTGGGAAACACTGGTTTTAGAATGTGTTCTGTTGGGGAACTGGAGGAGTTGGGAACACTGGTTTAGAATGTGTTCTGTTGGAGGAGGAGTTGGGAACACTGGTTTAGAATGTGTTCTGTTGGAGGAGTTGAAACACTGGTTTTAGTTGTTCTGTTGGAGGAACAGGAGGAGTTGGGAAAACACTGGTTTTAGAATGTGTTCTGTTGGAGGAACTGGAGGGTTAGGGAACACTGGTTTTAGAATGTGTTCTGTTGGAGGAACTGGAGGAGCTAGGGGAACACTGGTTTTAGAATGGTTTAGTTCTGTTGGAGGAACAGGAGGGAGTTGGGAAACACTGGTTTAGAATGTGTTCTGTTGGGGAACTGGAGGAGTTGGGAAACACTGGTTTAGAATGTGTTCTGTTGGAGGAGTTGGGAAACACTGGTTTAGAATGTGTTCTGTTGGGGAACTGGAGGAGTTGTTCTGTTGGAGGAAACACTGGTTTAGAATGTGTTCTGTTGGGGGAACTGGAGGAGTTGGGAAACACTGGTTTTAGAATGTGTTCTGTTGGGGAACTGGAGGAGTTGGGAACACTGGTTTAGAATGTGTTCTGTTGGAGGAACTGGAGGAGTTGGGGAACACTGGTTTTAGAATGTGTTCTGTTGGAGGAGTTGGGAACACTGGTTTAGAATGTGTTCTGTTGGAGGAGTTGGGAACACTGGTTTAGAATGTGTTCTGTTGGGAAACACTGGTTTTAGAATGTGTTCTGTTGGAGGAACTGGAGGAGTTGGGGAACACTGGTTTAGAATGTGTTCTGTTGGAGGTTGGGAACACTGGTTTAGAATGTTTCTGTTGAGGAACTGGAGAATATGTATTCTGTGCAGTTAAACACTGGTTTAGAAATGTGTTCTGTTGGGGGAGTTGGGAAACACTGGTTTTGAATGTGTTCTGTTGGGGGAGTTGGGAAACACTGGTTTAGAATGTTCTGTTGGAGGAGTTGGGAAACACTGGTTTAGAATGTGTTCTGTTGGAGGAGTTGGGAAACACTGGTTTAGGAATGTGTTCTGTTGGAGGAGTTGGGAAACACTGGTTTAGAAATGTGTTCTGTTGGAGGAGTTGAGAACACTGGTTTAGAATGTGTTCTGTTGGAGGAACTGGAGGAGTTGGGAAACACTGGTTTAGAAATGTGTTCTGTTGGAGGAACTGGAGGAGTTGGGAAACACTGGTTTTAAATGTGTTCTGTTGGAGGGAGTTGGGAAACACTGGTTTAGAAATGTGTTCTGTTGGAGAACTGGAGGAGCTGGGAAACACTGGTTTAGAATGTGTTCTGTTGGAGAACTGGAGGAGTTGGGAAACACTGGTTTAGAATGTATTCTGTTGGAGGAGCACACTGGTTTTTAGAATGTGTTCTGTTGGAGGAACTGGAGGAGTTGAAACACTGGTTTAGAATGTGTTCTGTTGGAGGAGAGTTGGGAAACACTGGTTTAGAATGTGTTCTGTTGGAGGAACTGGAGGTTGGGGAACACTGGTTTAGAATGTGTTCTGTTGGAGGAGTTGGGAAACACTGGTTTAGAATGTGTTCTGTTGGAGGAACTGGGAGGAGTTGGGGAAACACTGGTTTTAGAATGTGTTCTGTTGGAGGAACAGGAGGAGTTGGGCACTGGTTTAGAATGTGTTCTGTTGGAGGAACTGGAGAAAACACTGGTTTAGAATGTGTTCTGTTGGAGGAGACAGGAGGAGTTGGGGAAACACTGGTTTTAGAATGTGTTCTGTTGGAGGTTGGGAAAACTGGTTTAGAATGTGTTCTGTTGGAGGAGTTGGGAAACACTGGTTTAGAATGTGTTCTGTTGGAGGAGTTGGGAAACACTGGTTTAGGAATGTGTTCTGTTGGGGAGTTGGAAACACTGGTTTAGGAATGTGTTCTGTTGGAGGAACTGGAGGATTTGGGAAACACTGGTTAGAATGTGTTCTGTTGGAGGAGCTGGGAAACACTGGTTTAGAATGTGTTCTGTTGGAGGGGAACAGGAGGAGTTGGGAAACACTGGTTTTAGAATGTGTTTCTGTTGGAGGAACAGGAGGAGTTGGGAAACACTGGTTTAGAATGTGTTCTGTTGAGGAGTTGGGAAACACTGGTTTAGAATGTGTTCTGTTGGGGGAACTGGAGGAGTTGAATCAGGTGTGGTTGTCCAGGTTACAACACTGGTTTAAATGTGTTCTGTTGGGGGAACTGGAGAGTTGGGAAACACTGGTTTAGAATGTGTTCTGTTGGGGGAACTGGAGGAGTTGAATCAGGTGTGGTTGTCCAGGGTTACAACATAAATGTGTTCTGTTGGGGGAACTGGAGGAGTTGGGAAACACTGGTTTAGAAAAACAGTAGACGTGACTTAGCCGCGTCACATGACTTAGCTTGCGTCATGACTTAGCCCGTCACAAAACTGAACCCTATTCCTGCATGGGTCCTGATAAAAGGTGTTCACTGTAGAGGGATCAGGGCCATTTAACTGCATGAACAGAGTAATGATCTAACACCTGATGACAGACTGATGAGGACCTAGAATAACACAATAATATGTCTTTAGCTGCATCACGTGATACTACCAACAATCTAACTGATGCAGTATAGTAGGATGTAACAGGACACTACCAACAATCTAACTGATGCAGATATAGTAGGATGCAAATAGGACACTACCAACCATCTAACTACTGCAGATATAGTAGGATCGCACACTACCAACAATCTAATCAGTTATTGATGAATATAGTAGGATGTAACAGGACACACCAACAATCTAACTGATGCAGATATAGGGGATGGCAACAGGACACTACCAACAATCTAACTGATGCAGATATACAGGATGTAACAGGACATCACCAACAATCTAACTACCGCAGATATAGTAGGATGTAACAGGACACTACCAACAATCTAACTGATGCAGATATAGTAGGATGTAACAGGACACGACCAACAATCTAACTGATGCAGATATAGTAGGATGTAACAGGAAACTACCAACAATCTAACTGATACAGATATAGTAGGATGTAACAGGACACTACCAACAATCTAACTGATCACAGATATAGTAGGATCAACAGGACACACCAACAATTGCTACTGCAGATATAGTAGAGATGTAACAGGACACTACCAACAATCTAACTGACCACGAATATAGTAGGATGTAACAGGACTACCAACAATCTCTAACTGATACAGATATAGTAGGAAGCACCAACAATCTAGCTTGATGCAGATATAGTAGGATGTAACGAAACTACCAACAATCTAACTCTGATGCAGATATAGTAGGATGTAACAGGACACTACCAACAATCTGCTGATGCAGATATAGTAGGAAACTACCAACAATCTAACTGATACAGATATAGTAGGATGTAACAGGACACTACCAACAATCTAGCTGATGCAGATATAGTAGGATGTAACACCACACTACCAACAATCTAACTGATGCAGATATAGTAGGATGTAACAGAAGGACACTACCAACAATCTAACTGATGCAGATATAGTAAGGATGTAACAGGACACTACCAACAATCTAACTGATGCAGATATAGTAGGATGTAACAGGACACTACCAACAATCTAACTGCTGCAGATATAGTAGGATGTAACAGGACACTACCAACAATCTAACTGCTGCAGATATAGTAGGATGTAACAGGACACTACCAACAATCTAACTGATGCAGATATAGTAGGATGTAACAGGACACTACCAACAATCTAACTGATGCAGATATAGTAGGATGTAACAGGACACTACCAACAATCTAACTGATGCAGATATAGTAGGAAACTACCAACAATCTAACTGATGCAGATATAGTAGGATGTAACAGGACACTACCAACAATCTAACTGATGCAGATATAGTAGGATGTAACAGGACACTACCAACAATCTAACTGATGCAGATATAGTAGGATGTAACAGGACACTACCAACAATCTAACTGCTGCAGATATAGTAGGATGTAACAGGACACTACCAACAATCTAACTGATGCAGATATAGTAGGATGTAACAGGACACTACCAACAATCTAACTGATGCAGATATAGTAGGATGTAACAGGACACTACCAACAATCTAACTGATGCAGATATAGTAGGATGTAACAGGACACTACCAACAATCTAACTGATGCAGATATAGTAGGATGTAACAGGACACTACCAACAATCTAACTGCTGCAGATATAGTAGGATGTAACAGGACACTACCAACAATCTAACTGATGCAGATATAGTAGGATGTAACAGGACACTACCAACAATCTAACTGATGCAGATATAGTAGGATGTAACAGGACACTACCAACAATCTAACTGATGCAGATATAGTAGGATGTAACAGGAAACTACCAACAATCTAACTGCTGCAGATATAGTAGGATGTAACAGGACACTACCAACAATCTAACTGATGCAGATATAGTAGGATGTAACAGGACACTACCAACAATCTAACTGATGCAGATATAGTAGGATGTAACAGGACACTACCAACAATCTAACTGATGCAGATATAGTAGGATGTAACAGGACACTACCAACAATCTAACTGATGCAGATATAGTAGGATGTAACAGGACACTACCAACAATCTAACTGATGCAGATATAGTAGGATGTAACAGGACACTACCAACAATCTAACTGATGCAGATATAGTAGGATGTAACAGGACACTACCAACAATCTAACTGATGCAGATATAGTAGGATGTAACAGGACACTACCAACAATCTAACTGATGCAGATATAGTAGGATGTAACAGGACACTACCAACAATCTAACTGATGCAGATATAGTAGGATGTAACAGGACACTACCAACAATCTAACTGATGCAGAATATAGTAGGATGTAACAGGACACTACCAACAATCCTAACTGATGCAGATATAGTAGGATGTAACAGGACACTACCAACAATCTAACTGATGCAGATATAGTAGGATGTAACAGGACACTACCAACAATCGAACTGATGCAGATATAGTAGGATGTAACGGAACAGGC
>NW_026286218.1:0-752 GCF_023373465.1 Oncorhynchus keta | reverse complement strand
TCTATTATCTAACATAACATCTATCTATCTATCTATATCATAACATAACATCTATCTATATCTATCATAACATATATCTATCTATATCTAACATAACATCTATCTATATCTAACATAGCATCTATCTATCTATATCTAACATAACATCTATCTATCTATATCTAACATAGCATCTATCTATATCTAACATAGCATCTATCTATCTATATCTAACATGACATCTGTCTGTATCTAACATAACATATATCTATCTATAGTCATAACATAACATATATCTATATCTAACAACATATATCTATCTGTCTAACATAACATCTATCTATCTAACATAATCTATCTATATCTAACATAACATCTATCTATCTATCTAACATGACATCTATCTATCTATATCTAACATAGCATCATCTATATCTAACATAGCATCTGTATCTATATCTAACATGGACATCTGTCTGTCTGTAATCACGGCATATCTGTCTGTCTGTATACAGCACGACATGGCATCTGTCTGTATCTGGCATGACATCTGTCTGTCTGTATCTGGCATGACATGACGTCTGTCTGTGTCTGGCATGACGTCTGTCTGTCTGTATCTGGCATAAACGTCTGTCTGTAGTCTGGCATGGCGTCTGTCTGTCTATATCTGACATAACATCTATCTTTCTATATCTAACATATAACATACATCCTATCTATATCTAACATAACATCTAATCTATATCTAACATAACATGCTATCTATCTATATC
>NW_026286217.1:0-3713 GCF_023373465.1 Oncorhynchus keta | reverse complement strand
TAGCCTACTTTAGCAGTACTGTATCATTTTAATCATTTTAGTCAATAAGACTCTTGCTACGTAAGCTTAACTTTCTGAACATTCGAGACGTGTAGTCCACTTGTCATTCCAATCTCCTTTGCATTAGCGTAGCCTTTCTGTAGCCTGTCAACTATGTGTCTGTCTATCCCTGTTCTCCCTCTCTGCACAGACCATACAAACGCCTAACACCCGTGGCCGCGACCACCCCAATCTGGTGGTCCCAGCGCGTGACCCACGTGGAGTTCCAGGTTCGGTAGCCTCTGGAACTGCCGATCTGCGGGCAACAAGGCAGAGTTCATCTCAGCCTATGCCTCCCTCCAGTCCCTTGACTTCTTGGCACTGACGAAACATGGATCACCACAGATAACACTGCTACTCCTACTGCTCTCTCCTCGTCCGCCCACGTGTGTTCCGCACACCCGGAGCTTCTGGTCAGCGGGGTGGTGGCACTGATCCTCATCTCTCCCAAGTGGTCTTTCTTCTCCCTTACCCATCTGTCTATTGCCTCCTTTGAATTCCATGCTGTCACAGTTACCAGCCCTTTCAAGCTTAACATCCTTATCATTTATCGCCCCTCCAGGTTCCTCGAGAGTTCATCAATGAGCTTGATGCCTTGATAAGCTCCTTTCCTGAGGACGGCTCACCTCTCACAGTTCTGGGCGACTTTAACCTCCCCACGTCTACCTTTGACTCATTCCTCTCTGCCTCCTTCTTTCCACTCCTCTCCTCTTTGACCTCACCCTCTCACCTTCCCCCCTACTCACAAGGCAGGCAATACGCTGACCTCATCTTTACTAGATGCTGTTCTTCCACTAACCTCATTGCAACTCCTCCAAGTCTCCGACCACTACCTTGTATCCTTTTCCTCTCGCTCTCATCCAACACTTCCCCACACTGCCCCTACTGATGGTATCGCTACTGCCGTCCCAACCTTCGCTCTCTCTCCCCCGCTACTCTCTCCTTCCATCCTATCATCTCTTCCCCTCTGCTCAACTTTCCAACCTATCTCTCCTGATTCTGCCTCTCAACCTCCTCTCCTCCCTTTCTGCATCCTTTGACTCTCTATGTCCCTATCCTCCAGGCCGGCTTCAGTCCTCCCCTCCCGCTCCGTGGCTCGACGACTCATTGCGAGCTCACAGAACAGGGCTCTGGCAGCCAGCGGAAATGGAGAAAACTTTGCACTCCTGCGGACCTGGCATCCTTTCACTCCCTCCTCTCTACATTTTCCTCCTCTGTCTCTGCTGCTAAAGCCACTTTCTACCATTCTAAATTCCAAGCATCTGCCTCTAACCCTAGGAAGCTCTTTGCCACCTTCTCCTCCTCCCTGAATCCTCCCCCCCGCCCTCCTCCCTTCTCTGCAGAGATGACTTCTGTCAACCATTTTGAAAAGAAGGTCGATGACATCCGATCCTCGTTGCTAAGTCAAACGACACCGCTGGTTCTGCTCACTGGCCTACCCTGTTCTCTGACCTCTTTCTCCCCTCTCTCTCCAGATGAAATCTCCCGCGTCTTGTGACGGCCGGCCGCCCAACAACCTGCCCGCTTGACCCTATCCTCCTCTCTTCTCCAGACCATTTCCGGAGACCTTTCTCCTTACCTCACCTCGCTCATCAACTCATCCCTGACCGCTGGCTACGTCCTCTCCGTCTTCAAGAGAGCGAGAGTTGCACCCCTTCTGAAAAAACCTACACTCGATCCCTCCGATGTCAACAACTACAGACCAGTATCCCTTCTTTCTTTCTCTCCAAAACTCTTGAGCGTGCCGTCCTTGGCCAGCTCTACCGCTATCTCTCTCAGAATGACCTTCTTGATCCAAATCAGTCAGGTTTCAAGACTAGTCATTCAACTGAGACTGCTCTTCTCTGTATCACGGAGGCGCCCGCACTGCTAAAGCTAACTCCTCTCCTCTGCTCTCATCCTTCTAGACCTATCGGCTGCCTTCGATACTGTGAACCATCAGATCCTCCTCTCCACCCTCTCCCGAGTTAGGGCATCTCCGGCGCGCCCACGCTTGATTGCGTCCTACCTGACAGGTCGCCCTACCAGGTGGCGTGGCGAGAATCTGTCTCCCTCACCACGCGCTCTCACCACTGGTGTCCCCCAGGGCTCTGTTCTAGGCCCTCTTATTCTCGCTATACACCAAGTCACTTGGCTCTGTCATAACCTCACATAGTCTTCCGCCTATTGCATGACGACACACAATTAATCTTCTCCTTTCCCCTTCTGATGACCAGGTGGCGAATCGCATCTCTGCATGTCTGGCAGACATATCAGTGTGGATGACGGATCACCACCTCAAGCTGAACCTCAGCAAGACGGAGCTCCTCTTCCTCCCGGGAAGGACTGCCCGTTCCATGATCTCAGCCATCACGGTTGACAACTCCATTGTGTCCTCCTCCCAGAGCGCTAAGAACCTTGGCGTGATCCTGGACAACACCCTGACGTTCTCAACTAACATCAAGGCGGTGTCCCGTTCCTGTAGGTTCATGCTCTACAACATCCGCAGAGTACGACCCTGCCTCACACAGGAAGCGGCGCAGGTCCTAATCCAGGCACTTGTCATCTCCCGTCTTGATTACTGCAACTCGCTGTTGGCTGGGCTCCCTGCCTGTGCCATTAAACCCCTACAACTCATCCAGAACGCCGCAGCCCGTCTGGTGTTCAACCTTCCCAAGTTCTCTCACGTCACCCCGCTCCTCCGCTCTCTCCACTGGCTTCCAGTTGAAGCTCGCATCCGCTACAAGACCATGGTGCTTGCCTACGGAGCTGTGAGGGGAACGGCACCTCAGTACCTCCAGGCTCTGATCAGGCCCTACACCCAAACAAGGGCACTGCGTTCATCCACCTCTGGCCTGCTCGCCTCCCTACCACTGAGGAAGTACAGTTCCCGCTCAGCCCAGTCAAAACTGTTCGCTGCTCTGGCCCCCCAATGGTGGAACAAACTCCCTCACGACGCCAGGACAGCGGAGTCAATCACCACCTTCCGGAGACACCTGAAACCCCACCTCTTCAAGGAATACCTAGGATAGGGTAAGTAAGGGTAAGTAATCCTTCTCACCCCCCCTCCAAAAAAAAGATTTAGATGCAAGTGGCTGTTCCACTGGATGTCATAAGGTGTATGCACCAATTTGTAAGTCGCTCTGGATAAGAGCGTCTGCTAAATGACTTAAATGTAAATGTAAATGTAAATGTTGATTACAGCCATCTATTGTATTTAATGAACATGTCTAGAAAATAGAGACCCATCCACTTAACTAGATGTGGCTGAGAGGTGTTTATAGCCTCTCTTTGACATCACCCATCAATTTAGACAAGTGTGTCTGGGTAAGCCTCATCTAATAATGATAAAATATTCGCATCTTGAATTTGTCTTTAATAAGCATCAGTAGAACACACCTGACTCTCCTCATACAAGGAGAATGGTCTAATGTCTCCCATCAGAAAGACCTGTAGAACACACCTGTCTCTCCTCATACAAGGAGAATGGTCTAATGCCTCCCATCAGAAAGACCTGTAGAACACACCTGTCTCTCCTCCACCAGCCATACAAGGAGAATGGTCTAATACCTCCCATCAAAAAGACCTGTAGAACACACCTGACTCTCCTCCACCAGTCATACAAGGAGAATGGTCTAATGTCTCCCATCAGAAAGACCTGAAGAACACACCTGACTCTGCTCATACAAGGAGAA
>NW_026286216.1:0-3920 GCF_023373465.1 Oncorhynchus keta | reverse complement strand
ACCTCCCTCCTCCCTCCATGTCCACATGGTATAACACAACTCCCCATCCAGCATGGTAGGACCTCCCTCCTCCCTCCATGTCCACATGGTATAACACAACTCCCCATCCAGCATGGTAGGACCTCCCTCCTCCCTCCATGTCCACATGGTATAACACAACTCTCCCATCCAGCATGGTAGGACCTCCCTCCTCCCTCCATGTCCACATGGTATAACACAACTCCCCATCCAGCATGGTAGGACCTCCCTCCTCCCTCCATGTCCACATGGTATAACACAACTCTCCCCATCAGCATGGTAGGACCTCCCTCCTCCTCCATGTCCATGGTATAACACAACTCCCCATCCAGCATGGTAGGACCTCCCTCACTCCCTCCATGTCACATGGTATAGCACAACTCTCCCATCCAGCATGGTGGGACCTCCTCCCTCCCTCCATGTCCACATGGTATAACACAACTCCCCATCCAGCATGGTAGGACCTCCCTCCTCCCTCCCATGTCCACATGGTATAACACAATCTCCCATTCAGCATGTTAGGACTCCCTCCTCCCCTCCTCCTCCATGTCCACATGGTATAACAACTCCCCCCATCAGCATGGTAGGACCTCCCTCCTCCCTCCATGTCCACATGGTGCCAACTCCCCATCCAGCATGGTAGGACCTCCTCCTCCCTCCATGTCCATGGTATAACACAACTCCCCATCCAGCATGGTAGGGACCTCCCTCCTCCCTCCATGTCCACATGGTATAACACAACTCCCCCATCCAGCATGGTAGGACTCCCTCCTCCCTCCATGTCCACATGGTATAACACAACTCTCCCATCCAGCATGGTAGGACCTCCCTCCTCCCTCCATGTCCACATGGTATAACACAACTCCCCATCCAGCATGGTAGGACCTCCCTCCTCCCTCCATGTCCACATGGTATAACACAACTCTCCCATCCAGCATGGTAGGACCTCCCTCCTCCTCCATGTCCACATGGTATAACACAACTCTCCCATCCAGCATGGTAGGACCTCCCTCCTCCCTCCATGTCCACATGGTATAACACAACTCTCCCATCCAGCATGGTAGGACCTCCCTCCTCCTCCATGTCCACATGGTATAACACAACTCCCCATCCAGCATGGTAGGACCTCCTCCTCCCTCCATGTCCACATGGTATAACACAACTCCTCCCATCCAGCATGGTAGGACCTCCCTCCTCCCTCCATGTCCACATGGTATAACACAACTCCCATCCAGCATGGTAGGACCTCCCTCCTCCCTCCATGTCCACATGGTATAACACAACTCTTCCATTCAGCATGGTAGGACCTCCCTCCTCCCTCCATGTCCACATGGTATAACACAACTCCCCCATCCAGCATGGTAGGACCTCCCTCCTCCTCCATGTCCACATGGTATAACACAACTCCCCATCCAGCATGGTAGGACCTCCCTCCTCCCTCCATGTCCACATGGTATAACACAACTCCTCCCATCCAGCATGGTAGGACCTCTATGTCCACATGGTATAACCTCCCCTCCTCCTCCATGTCCACATGGTATAACACAACTCCCCATCCAGCATGGTAGGACCTCCCTCCTCCCTCCATGTCCATGGTATAACACAACTCCCCATCCAGCATGGTAGGACCTCCTCCTCCTCCATGTCCACATGGTATAACACAACTCCCCATCCAGCATGGTAGGACCTCCCTCACTCCCTCCATGTCCACATGGTATAACACAACTCTCCCATCCAGCATGGTAGGACCTCCCTCCTCCCTCCATGTCCACATGGTATAACACAACCAGCATGGTAGGACCTCCCTCCTCCTCCATGTCCACATGGTATAACACAACTCCCCATCCAGCATGGTAGGGACCTCCTCCTCCTCCATGTCCACATGGTATAACACAACTCCCCATCCAGCATGGTAGGACCTCCCTCCTCCCTCCATGTCCACATGGTATAACACAACCCCCATCCAGCATGGTAGGACTCCTCCTCCCTCCATGTCCACATGGTATAACACAACTCTCCCATCCAGCATGGTAGGGACCTCCTCCTCCTCCATGTCCACATGGTATAACACAACTCCTCCATCCAGCATGTTAGGACCTCCTCCTCCCCTGTCCACATGGTATAATACAACTCCATGTCCCCTCCATGTCCACATGGTATAACACAACTGCCCCATCCAGCATGGTAGGACCTCCCTCCTCCTCCATGTGGGTCCACATGGTACTGTCTCCCCTCTGTTTCAAACACAACTCCCCATCCAGATGGTAGGACCTCCCTCCTCCTCCATGTTTCCGGCATGGGTAAACACAACTCTCCCATTCAGCATGCTGTAGGACCTCCCTCTCCCTCTGTTCCAGAAGCGTGGTTATAGCCCCCTGGATACGGTGTAATGTCCTGTCTGTCCCATCTGTTTTGACATTAGGTTGTATTTACAGATGCTGTTATGTGTCCCTTGTCTCCCCTCAATATCAACATGGTATAGCACAAATGCTGTATATGTCTGTCTCCCCTCTGTTTCAACATGGTATAAGCCCCCAAGTACTGTATATGTCCTTCTCCTCTGTTTTCAGCATGGTGCCCTAGATACTGTATGTGTCCTGTTTCCTTTATCAGTTTCAGCATGGTATAACGTACAAATGCTGTATATGTCCTGTCTCCCCCTCTATTTCAACATGGTATAACCCCCACAAATACTGTATATGTCCTGTCTCCCCTCTATTTCAACATGGTATAACCCCACAAATACTGTGATATGTCCTGTCTCCCCTCTATTTCATCATGGTATAAACCCCACAAATACTGTATATGTCCTGTCTCCCCTCTATTTCAACATGGTATAACCCCCAACAAATACTGTATATGTCCTGTCTCCCCTCTATTTCAACATGGTATAACCCCACAAATACTGTATATGTCCTGTCTCCCCTCTATTTCAACATGGTATAACCCCACAAATACTGTATATGTCCTGTCTCCCCCTCTATTTCAACATGGTATAACCCCACAAATACTGTATATGTCCTGTCTCCCCCCTCTATTTCAACATGGTATAACCCCCACAAATACTGTATATGTCCTGTCTCCCCCTCTATTTCAACATGGTATAACCCCACAAATACTGTATATGTCCTGTCTCCCCCCTCTATTTCAACATGGTATAACCCCCACAAATACTGTATATGTCCTGTCTCCCCCTCTATTTCAACATGGTATAGACCCCACAAATACTGTATATGTCCTGTCTCCCCCTCTATTTCAACATGGTTATAACCCCCACAAATACTGTATATGTCCTGTCTCCCCCCTCTATTTCAACATGGTATAACCCCCACAAATACTGTATATGTCCTGTCTCCCCCCTCTATTTCAACATGGTATAACCCCCACAAATACTGTATATGTCCTGTCTCCCCCCTCTATTTCAACATGGTATAGCCCCCACAAATACTGTATGTCCTGTCTCCCCCCTCTATTTCGGCAGTGGTATGGCCCCACAAATGCTGTGTATGTCCTGTCTCCCCACTCTGTTTCGACATGGTTGTAACCCCCACAAATGCTGTATATGTCCTGTCTCCGTTCCTCTGTTTCAACATGTGGTAAAGCCCCCGCGACACTGTGGGAGCAATGTCTCGCCTCCCTCTATTTCAAGCATGGTATAACCCCACAAATACTGTATATGTCCTTTCTCCCCCTCTGTTTCCACACACACACACACACACACACACACACACACACACACACACACACACACACACACACACACACACACACACACACACACACACACACACACACACACACACACACACACACACACGGCTGTCTAAAAAAGGAGAGAGAAGGAAACAGGTTCACAAGGTTGTTGCCAGATGTGGTCATTCTAAGTATATTGAGGTTTAAGC
>NW_026286215.1:0-7662 GCF_023373465.1 Oncorhynchus keta | reverse complement strand
TTTGGAGAGTGATACTGTATATAGGAGGGTCAGAGAGAGAGAGATCAAGTGGACTGGACGTCTGGTAATCTGTCAGATCCTGTCATAAAACCAACATGGCTGCCTGCCAGACGCTCCCTCCGATTGGAAGATTAACGCTCTGAATTTCATATCAAATTAATTTGTGCCAGCTGGTATTAGTGAACTCAGGAAGTGATAGGGATGGAGGGAGGGGGGAGAAGGAGAGGGGGAGGTTTGGAGGGAGGGAGAGGGGAGGTTTGGAGGGGAGGGAGAGAGAGAGAGGGGAGGGATGGTGGAATGGAGGGAGAGGGGGTAGAGGAGAAAGAGAGGAGGGAGGGGAGAGAGGAGTGGAGAGATGGAGGGGGTGGAGAGAGAGAGAAAACACCATTGTAAATACAACCTATATTTATGTTTATTTATTTCCCCTTCTGTACTATTTGCACATCATCACAACACTGTATATAGACATAATATGACATTTCAAATGTCTATTCTTTTGTTAATTTGCATTGTTAATTCACTTTTGTTTATTATCTATGTAACTTGCTTTGGCAATGTAAACATACGTTTCCCATAACAATAAAACCCCTTACATTGAATTGAGGGGCGGAGGGAGAGAGGGAGGGGAGAGGTACGGTGGAGGGAGAGAGAGAGAGAGAGGGAGAGTACGGTGGAGGGAGAGAGAGGGAGGGGGAGGTACGGTGGAGGGAGAGAGAGGAGGGGAGATACGGTGGAAGGGAGAGAGAGGAAGGGGGAGGCACGGTGGAGGGAGAGAAGAGGGAGGGGGAAGTACGGTGGAAGGAGAGAGAAGGAGGAGGGAGGTACGGTGGAGGGAGAGAGAGGAGAGGGGGAGGCACGGTGGAGAGAGAGAGGGAGGGGGAGGCACGGTGGAGGAGAGAGAGGGAGGGGGAGTACGGTGGAGGGAGAAGGAGGAGGGAGGGGGAGGCAAGTGGAAGGAGAGAGGGAGGGAGGAGGTACGGTGGAGGGAGAGAGAAGGGAGGGAGAGGTACAGTGGAGGGAGAGAGAAGGGAGGGGGAGGTACAGTGGAGGAGAGAGAGGAAGGGGGAGGTACGGTGGAGGAGAGAGAGGGAGGGGGAGGCACGTGGAGGGAGAGAGAGGGAGGGGGAGGTACGGTGGAGGGAGAGAGAAGGGAAGGGGAGGTACGTGGAGAGGAGAGAGAGGGAGGGGGAGAGTACGGTGGAGGGAGAGAGAGGGAGGAGGGAGAGTACGGTGGAGGGAAGAGAGAGGGAGGAGGAGGGAGGTACGGTGGAAGGGAGAGAGAGGAAGGGGGAGAGTACGAGTGGAAGGAGGAGAGAGGAGAGGAGGGAGGTACGGTGGAGGGAGAGAGGGAGGAGGGAGATACAGTGGAGGGAGAGAGAGAGAGGGAGGAGATACGGTGGAGGGAGAGAGAGAGGAGAGGGAGGTACGGTGGAGGAGAGAGAGAGGGAGGGGGAAGTACGGAGGGAGAGAGAGGGAGGGAGGGAGGAGGTACGGTGGAGGGAGAGAGAGAGAGGGAGGGGGAGGTAATGGTGGAGGAAGAGAGAAGGGAGGGGAGAAGTACGGTGGAAGGGAGAGAGAGAGAGGGAGGGGGAGGTACAGTGGAGAGAGAGAGAGAGGAGGGGGAGAGTACGGTGGAGAGAGAGAGAGAGGAAGGGGAGGAACGGTGGAGAGGAGAAGAGAGGGAGGGGGAGGAATACAGTGGAGGAGAGAGAGGGAGGAGGGAGTGCACGGTGGAGGGAGAGAAAGAAGAGAGAATGCAGTGGAGAAAGGAAGAGAAATCACAGTGGAAGGAGAGAAGTACAGTGGAGAGGAGAAAGGAGAAGTACAGTGGAAGGAGAAGAAGGGAAGGAAGAAAGAGGAGTCCTGATGGAAGAGAAAGGAAGGAAGAAATACAGTGGAAAGGGAAGAAAGGAAGAGAGAGATGCAAATTAGAGGAGAAAGAGAAGGGAAGAGAGAATACAGTGGAAGGAGGAGGGAGATACGTGGAGAGAGAAGAAAGAAAGGAAGAGTACGGTGGGAGAGAAGAGAGAGGGAGGGGGGTACGTGGAGGGAGAGAGAGGGAGGGAGGTACGGGTGGAGGGAGAGAGAGGGAGGGAGGGGGAGAGGAAGGGTGGAGGGAGAGAAAGGAGGGAGGGGGAGGTACGGTGGAGGGAGAGAGAGGGAAGGGGGAGGCAGAAAGGTGGAGGGAGAGATCTGATGGAAAGGAGGGGGAGGTGAAATCTGATGGAAAGGAGAGAGGAGGGAGGGGGAGGTACGGTGGAGGGAGAGGAGAGGGAGGGGAGAGCGAGGTGGAGGGAGAGAGAGGGAAAGTATGGGTGGAGGGAGACAGTGGAGAGGGAGGGGGGAGGTACGGGTGGAGGGAGAGAGAGGGAGGGGGGAGGTTAGAGGGAGGGAGAGAGAGGGGGAGGGGGAAGAGTACAGTGGAGGGAGAGAGGGAGGGAGGGGGTGGAGAGAAGGGGAGGAGGGAGGAGAGAGGGAGGGGAAATGCAGTGGAGGGAGAGAGAGGGAGGGGGATGCAGTGGAGGGAGAGAGAGGGAGGGGGGTACGGGGAGGGAGAGAGAGGAGGGGGAGGAAGCAGTGGAGGGAGAGAGAGGGGTTAGAGAGAGCGAGAGAGGGGCGGATAGATGGGTGGAGAGAGGAGGGGGGAGGGAGGGAGGGAGAGAGAAAAAGAGATGGAGGATGAGATAGATATAATATAGTCCAACTGACATATTCAGATTGATATCTAATATAGTCCAACTGACATATTCAGATTGATATCTAATATAGTCCAACTGACATATTCAGATTGATATCTAATATAGTCAACTGCCATATTCAGATTGATATCTAATATAGTCCAACTGCCATATTCAGATTGATATCTAATATAGTCCAACTGACATATTCAGATTAATATCTAATATAGACTCACATCAAACATCTCCAATCAAAAGTCGGCTTTCTATTCCGCCAAAGCCTTCACTCACGCTGCCAAGCTTACCCTAGTAAAACTGACTATCCTACCGATCCTCGACTTCGGCGATGTCATCTACAAAATGGCTTCCAAACACTCTACTCAGCAAACTGGATGCAGTCTATCACAGTGCCATCCGTTTGTCACTAAAGCACCTTATACCACCCACCACTGCGACTTGTATGCTCTAGTCGGCTGGCCTCACTACCATATTCGCCGCCAGACCCACTGGCTCCAGGTCATCTACAAGTCCATGCTAGGTAAAGCTCCGCCTTATCTCAGTTCACTGGTCACGATGGCAACACCCATCCAGTAGCACGCGCTCCAGCAGGTGTATCTCACTGATCATCCCTAAAGCCAACACCTCATTTGGCACCTTTCGTTCAGTACTCTGCACAGCTGGAACGAATTGCAAATCGCTGAAGTTGGAGACTTTATCTCCTCTCCAACTTCAAACATCAGCTATCCGAGCAGCTAACCGATCGCTGCAGCTGTACATAGTCTATAGGTAAATAGCTCACCCTTTTCACCTACCTCATTCCCATACTGTTTTTATACTGTTTTTATTTATTTACTTTTCTGCTCTTTTGCACACCAATATCTCTACCTGTACATGCCCATCTGATCATTTATCACTCCAGTGTTAATCTGCAAAATTGTATTATTCGCCTACCTCCTCATGCCTTTTGCACACATTGTATATAGACTGCCCATTTTTTCTACTGTGTTATTGACTTGCTAATTGTTTACTCCATGTGTAACTCTGTGTTGTCTGTTCACACTGCTATGCTTTATCTTGGCCAGGTCGCAGTTGCAAATGAGAACTTGTTCTCAACTAGCCTACCTGGTTAAATAAAGGTGAAAATAAAAAATAAAATAGTCCAACTGACATATTCAGATTAATATCTAATATAGTCAACTGACATATTCAGATTAATAGCTAATATAGTCCAACTGCCATATTCAGATTAATATCTAATATAGTCAACTGACATATTCAGATTGATATCTAATATAGTCCAACTGACATATTCAGATTGATATCTAATATAGTCCAACAGACATATTCAGATTGATATCTAATATAGTCCAACTGACATATTCAGATTGATATCTAATATAGTCCAACTGACATATTCAGATTGATATCTAATATAGTCCAACTGCCATATTCAGATTGATATCTAATATAGTCCAACTGACATATTCAGATTGATATCTAATATAGTCCAACAGACATATTCAGATTGATATCTAATATAGTCCAACTGACATATTCAGATTGATATCTAATATAGTCCAACTGACATATTCAGATTGATATCTAATATAGTCCAACAGACATATTCAGATTGATATCTAAAAACACACACACACACACACACACACACACACACACACACACACACACACACACACACACACACACACACACACACACACACACACACACACACACACACACACACACACACACACACACACACACACCTCTCTCTAAACAACCAGATAAGCTTGCCTAAGATGCAGCTACACCATCTGGCATACAGTTATTTTTGGTCCATAAGCACTCCTTCATAAACATACAGACAGACACACAGAGCTCACAGGAAGTCCTGGGTTGTTGACGGTGATGCAGGGGGTTGTTGCTCTCAGGCCTCCACTCACTCCATGATAGTACTTAAAGCAGATCTTAGTCTCAGCTGAGAAGGAACACACGCAGAAGAGTTCTATTGTTCTAATCATCCTGAACACACACAGAAGAGTTCTATTGTTCTAATCATCCTGAACACACACACAGAAGAGTTCTATTGTTCTAATCATCCTGAACACACACACAGAAGTTCTATTGTTCTAATCATCCTGAACACACACACAGAAGAGTTCTATTGTTCTAATCATCCTGAACACACACACAGAGAGTTATATTGTTCTAATCATCCTGAACACACACAGAAGAGTTCTATTGTTCTAATCATCCTGAACACACACACAGAAGAGTTCTATTGTTCTAATCATCCTGAACACACACACAGAAGAGTTCTATTGTTCTAATCATCCTGAACACACACACAGAAGAGTTCTATTGTTCTAATCATCCTGAACACACACACACAGAAGAGTTCTATTGTTCTAATCATCCTGAACACACACAGAAGAGTTCTATTGTTCTAATCATCCTGAACACACACACAGAAGAGTTCTATTGTTCTAATCATCCTGAACAAACAAACAGTCCTTCATAAACATTAACACACACACACACACACACTATACCACCTCCATGAAGTAAGGTCCAGGCTCCAGCCTCCAGACGATCTGTCCTCTCTGGGTGCCGTTCACCCCGCGGTTCTTAGAGTCCCATACGTTGGCAGGACACGTCTCGTCCTGAGGAGGGGACACACAGTCACATCACTGATGTAGGCTGTAACCGTGCCGACTTAGGCCATAACACAACTGACAGCCCCACACGTTGGCAGGACACGCCTCATCAACACCGTTTTTACTGAATCAGACGTAACACAACCGACACGTGGTATTTATAACCTGGAAGTCGGTTAAGAAACAATTCATATTTAGAATGAACAGACTGAGGCTGTAACCTAGTGTAACAGTAGCAGATGCTGGGTCTATTGTGCACTGTCCTATGGGACTCCCAATCACAGCCGGATGTGATACAACCTTGATTCGAACCGGGACTGTAGTGACGCCTCTTGCACTGAGATGCAGCGCCACTCAGGAGCCCAACAGTACTAATGACAGGTAGAAACCAATGCTGAAAAAGGCCTAACAGTACTGATGCTGAACGGTCAGAGGACTGACACACCATGACACAACTGACAGGCCGTAATGTACTGCTGTAACCTAGTGTAACAGTAGCTGACGCTGTAACCTAGTGTAACAGTAGCTGACGCTGTAACCTAGTGTAACAGTAGCTGACGCTGTAACCTAGTGTAACAGTAGCTGACGCTGTAACCTAGTGTAACAGTAGCTGACGCTGTAACCTAGTGTAACAGTAGCTGACGCTGTAACCTAGTGTAACAGTAGCTGACGCTGTAACCTAGTGTAACAGTAGCTGACGCTGTAACCTAGTGTAACAGTAGCTGACGCTGTAACCTAGTGTAACAGTAGCTGACGCTGTAACCTAGTGTGTAACAGTAGCTGACGCTGTAACCTAGTGTAACAGTAGCTGACGCTGTAACCTAGTGTAACAGTAGCTGACGCTGTAACCTAGTGTAACAGTAGCTGACGCTGTAACCTGGTGTAACAGTAGCTGACGCTGTAACCTAGTGTAACAGTAGCTGACGCTGTAACCTAGTGTAACAGTAGCTGAGGCTGTAACCTAGTGTAACAGTAGCTGACGCTGTAACCTAGTGTAACAGTAGCTGACGCTGTAACCTAGTGTAACAGTAGCTGAGGCTAGTGTAACCTAGCTGACGCTGTAACAGTAGCTGACGCTGTAACCTAGTGTAACATTAGCTGACGCTGTAACCTGGTGTAACAGTAGCTGATGCTGTAACCTAGTGTAACAGTAGCTGAGGCTGTAACCTAGTGTAACAGTAGCTGAGGCTGTAACCTGGTGTAACAGTAGCAGCTGGCGCTGTAACCTGGGTGCTGTGTGTCTGTAACCTAGGTGATGTAACAATGGCTAACCAGCTATAACCTAGTGTAACAATAGCTGATGCTGTAACCTAGTGTAACGGTAGCTGACGCTGTAACCTAGTGTAACAGTAGCTGATGCTGTAACCTAGTGTAACAGTAGCTGGCATGTAACCTGGGTGTAACAATCAGCTGACGCTGTAACCTAGATGTAACAGTAGCTGACGCTGTAACCTAGTGTAACAGTAGCTGACGCTGTAACCTAGTGTAACAGTAGCTGGCCGCTGTAACCTAGTGTAGCAGTAGCTGACGCTGTAACCTGGGTGTAACAGTAACAGCGGCTATGGCCTGGGTGCAGCAAGTAGCTGATCACTGTAACCTGGAGTGTAACAGTAGCCTGACGCTGCAACCTCAGTAGCAGTAGCTGACGCTGCAACCTAGTGTAACAGTAGCTGGCGCTGTAAGCTGGGTGTAACAGTAGCTGATGCGTAACCTGTAACGTGGCTGATGCTGTAACCCTGGGTGTAACAATGCTTCAAGGGCTGTAACCTGGGTGTAACAGTAGCTGAGGTAACCTGGGTGCCCGAACGAGTAGCTGAGGCTGTAACCTAGTGTAACAGTAGCTGAGGCTGTAACCTAGTGTAACAGTAGCTGAGGCTGTAACCTAGTGTAACAGTAGCTGAGGCTGTAACCTAGTGTAACAGTAGCTGAGGCTGTAACCTAGTGTAACAGTAGCTGAGGCTGTAACCTAGTCGTAACAGTAGCTGAGGCTGTAACCTAGTGTAACAGTAGCTGCTACAGACACTATGGTCACTTTCCTGTTGTCCTTGAGCTGTGTAGGATGACAAACGTCTGACATAGTCCATGTGTCACTCAGACAGTGTGTGACAGAGATGCGTGTGTGTGTGTGTGTGTGTGTGTGTGTGTGTGTGTGTGTGTGTAGTGTATCTGTCACTCAGACAGTGTGTGACAGATGCGTGTGTGTGTGTGTGTGTGTGTGTGTGTGTGTGTGTGTGTGTGTGTGTGTGTGTGTGTGTGTGTGTGTGTGTGTGTGTGTGTGTGTGTGTGTGTGTGTGTGCGAGCATACAACTGAACGAAGCATAATG
>NW_026286214.1:0-4751 GCF_023373465.1 Oncorhynchus keta | reverse complement strand
GAGGCAGAGACAGAAGGAGAGGCAGAGACAGAAGGAGAGACAGAAGGACAGAAGAGATAAGGAGACAGAAGGAGAGACAGAGACAGAGGGAGCAGTAGATGAGAGGCAGAGAGCAGAAAGAGAGAGACAGAGACAGAAGGAGAGACAGACAGGAGACGACAGAAAGGAGAGAGCAGAGACAGAAGAAGCAAACAGAAGGAGAGACAGAAGGAGAGACAGAACAGAGGCAGAGACAGAAGGAGAGACAGAGGGAGAGGCAGAAGGAGAGGCAGAGACAGTAGAGAGACGAGAGGACAGAGACAGAAGGAGGGGCAGAGACAGAAGGAGAGGCAGAGACAGAAGAGAGAGAGGCAGAGACAGGAGAGGAAGAGACAGAGGAGAGAGGAACAGAAGGAGAAGGCAGAGACAGAAGAGAGACAGAAGGAGAGACAGAGACAGAAGGAGGCAGAGACAGAAGGAGAGACAGAAGGAGAGGCAGAAGGAGAGGCAGAGACAGAGGAGGACGAGAGGCAGAGACAGAGGAGAAGGAGAGACAGAAGGAGAGGCAGAGACAGAAGGAGACAGGACAGGAGAAGCAGAAGGAGAGGCAGAGACAGAAGGAGAGGCAGAGACAGGAGAGGCAGAGACAGAAGGAGAGAAAGAGATAGAAGGAGAGACGAAGGAGAGGCGAGTAGAGGCAGACAGAAGGAGAGACAGAAGGAGAGACAGAAGGAGAGACGAGAGAAGGAGAGACAGAGACAGAAGGAGGAGAGACAGAAGGAAGAGAGCAGAAGGAGGCAGAACAGAAGGAGAGACAGAAGGAGAGACAGAGACAGAAGGAGAGGCAGAGACAGAAGGAGAGACAGAGACAGAAGGAGAGGCAGAGACAGAAGGAGAGACAGAAGGAGAGGCAGAGACAGAAGGAGAGACAGAAGGAGAGGCAGAGACAGAAGGAGAGACAGAAGGAGAGGCAGAGACAGAAGGAGAGACAGAAGGAGAGGCAGAGACAGAGAGAGACAGAAGAGGAGAGACAGAAGGAGAGGCAGAGACAGAAGGAGAGACAGACGGAGAGACAGAAGGAGAGACAGAAGGAGAGGCAGAGACAGAAAGGAGACAGAAGGAGAGGCAGAGACAGAAGGAGAGACAGAAGGAGAGACAGAGGAGAGCAGAGACAGAAGGAGAGACAGAGAGGAGAGGACAGAAGGAGAGGCAGAGACAGAAGGAGAGACAGAGACAGAAGAGAGAGCAGAGACAGAGAGAGAGACAGAAGGAGAGACAGAAGGAGAGACAGAGACAGAAGGAGAGACAGAAGGAGAGACAGACAGAAGGAGAGGCAGAGACAGAAGGAGAGACAGAGAGAGGCAGAGACAGAAGGAGAGACAGAAGGAGAGACAGAGACAGAAGAGAGACAGAAGGAGAGACAGAGACAGAAGGAGAGACAGAAGGAGACAGAAGGAGAGACAGAAGGAGAGATCACGAAGGAGAGGCAGAGACAGAAGGAGAGGCAGAGAAGGAGGAGAACAGAAGGAGACACAGAGAAGAGAGACAGAAGGAGAGACAGAGACAGAGGGAGAGACAGAAGGAGAGACAGAGGAGAGACAGAGACAGAAGAGAAGGGAGACAGAGAGGAGAGACAGAGACAGAAGGAGAGCATAGACAGAAGAGAGACAGAGGAGACAGGCAGAGACAGAAGGAGAGGCAGAGACAGAAGGAGAGACAGAAGGAGAGGCAGAGACAGAAGGAGAGACAGAAGGAGAGGCAGAGACAGAAGGAGAGACAGAAGGAGAGGCAGAGACAGAAGGAGAGACAGAAGGAGACAGAAGGAGAGGCAGAGACAGAAGGAGAGGCAGAGACAGAAGGAGAGGCAGAGACAGAAGGAGAGACAGAAGGAGAGACAGAGACAGAAGGAGAGACAGAGACATATACAGAAGGAGAGGCAGAGACAGAAGGAGAGACAGAGACATATACAGAAGGAGAGACAGAAGGAGAGACAGAGACATATACAGAAGGAGAGACAGAAGGAGAGACAGAGACAGATACAGAAGGAGAGACAGAGACAGAAGGAGAGGCAGAAGGAGAGACAGAGACAGAAGGAGAGACAGAAGGAGAGGCAGAAGGAGAAGGAGAGGCAGAAGGAGAGGCAGAGACAGAAGGAGAGGCAGAGACAGAAGGAGAGGCAGAGACAGAAGGAGAGGCAGAGACAGAAGGAGAGGCAGAGACAGAGGAGAGACAGAAGGAGAGGCAGAGACAGAAGGAGAGACAGAAGGAGAGACAGAAGGAGAGGAGAGACAGAAGGAGAGGCAGAGACAGAAGAGAGAGAGACAGAAGGAGAGACAGAGACAGAAGGAGAGGCAGAAGGAGAGAAAGAGACAGAAGGAGAGACAGAGACAGAAGGAGAGACAGAAGGAGAGACAGAAGGAGAGACAGAAGGAGAGGCAGAGACAGAAGGAGAGACAGAGACAGAGGGAGAGACAGAAGGAGAGACAGACGGAGAGACAGAAGGAGAGGCAGAGACAGAAGGAGAGACAGAGGGAGAGGGAGAGACAGAAGGAGAGACAGAAGGAGAGGCAGAGACAGAGGGAGAGACAGAAGGAGAGACAGAGAGAGACAGAGACAGAAGGAGAGACAGAGACAGAGAGAGAGACAGAAGGAGAGACAGAGACAGAGGGAGAGACAGAAGGAGAGACAGAGACAGGAGAGACAGAGACAGAAGGAGAGGCAGAGACAGAGAGAGAGACAGAGAGAGAGGCAGAGACAGAAGGAGAGACAGAGAGGAGAGACAGACAGAGAGGCAGAGACAGAAGGAGAGGCAGAGACAGAAGGAGAGGCAGAGACAGAAGCAGAGACAGAAGGAGAGGCAGAGACAGAAGGAGAGACAGAAGGAGAGGCAGAGACAGAGAGAGAGACAGAAGGAGAGGCAGAGACAGAAGGAGAGACAGAGACAGAAGGAGAGGCAGAGACAGAAGGAGAGACAGAGACAGAGGGAGAGACAGAAGGAGAGGCAGAGACAGAAGGAGAGACAGAGACAGAGGGAGAGACAGAGACAGAGACAGAAGGAGAGGCAGAGACAGAAGAAGAAACAGAAGGAGAGACAGAGACAGAAGGAGAGGCAGAGACAGAAGGAGAGACAGAAGGAGAGGCAGAAGGAGAGGCAGAGACAGAAGGAGAGGCAGAGACAGAAGGAGAGGCAGAGACAGAAGGAGAGGCAGAGACAGAAGGAGAGACAGAGACAGAGGGAGAGACAGAAGGAGAGGCAGAGACAGAAAGAGAGACAGAGACAGAAGGAGAGACAGCCGGAGAGACAGAAGGAGAGGCAGAGACAGAAGAAGAAACAGAAGGAGAGACAGAGACAGAAGAAGAGGCAGAGACAGAAGGAGAGACAGAGACAGAAGGAGAGGCAGAGACAGAAGGAGAGGCAGAAGGAGAGACAGAAGGAGAGGCAGAGACAGAAGGAGAGACAGAAGGAGAGGAGAGACAGAAGGAGAGACAGAGACAGAGAGGAGACAGAGCAGAGAGAGAGAAGAGGCAGAGACAGAAGGAGAGGCAGAGACAGAAGGAGAGGCAGAGACAGAAGAGAGAGGCAGAAGGAGAGGCAGAAGGAGAGAAAGAGACAGAAGGAGAGACAGAAGGAGAGGCAGAGAGAGGAGGAGAAGCAGAAGGAGAGGCAGAGACAGAAGGAGAGGCAGAGACAGAAGGAGAGGCAGAGACAGAAGGAGAGGCAGAGACAGAAGGAGAGGCAGAGACAGAAGGAGAGGCAGAAGGAGAGAAAGAGACAGAAGGAGAGACAGAGACAGAAGGAGAGGCAGAAGGAGAGACAGAGACAGAGGAGAGAGAGACAGAAGGAGAGACAG
This sequence comes from Oncorhynchus keta, assembly GCF_023373465.1. Taxonomy (NCBI): domain Eukaryota; kingdom Metazoa; phylum Chordata; class Actinopteri; order Salmoniformes; family Salmonidae; genus Oncorhynchus; species Oncorhynchus keta. The sequence goes on along the minus strand of NW_026286214.1, from coordinate 921 downwards.
AGACAGAAGGAGAGACAGAAGGAGAGACAGACGGAGAGACAGAAGGAGAGGCAGAGACAGAAGGAGAGACAGAGGGAGAGGGAGAGACAGAAGGAGAGACAGAAGGAGAGGCAGAGACAGAGGGAGAGACAGAAGGAGAGACCGAAGGAGAGGCAGAGACAGAAGGAGACACAGAGACAGAGAGAGAGACAGAAGGAGAGACAGAGACAGAGGGAGAGACAGAAGGAGAAACAGCCGGAGAGACAGAGACATATACAGAAGGAGAGGGAGAGACAGAGACATATACAGAAGGAGAGGCAGAGACAGAAGGAGAGACAGAGGGAGAGGCAGAGACAGAAGGAGAGGCAGAGACAGAAGGAGAGACAGAGACAGAAGGAGAGGGAGAGACAGAGACATATACAGAAGGAGAGGCAGAGACAGAAGGAGAGACAGAGGGAGAGGCAGAGACAGAAGGAGAGGCAGAGACAGAAGGAGAGGCAGAGACAGAAGGAGAGGCAGAGACAGAAGGAGAGACAGAGACAGAGAGAGAAGAGAGAGACAAGAGGGAGAGACAGAAGGAGAGGCAGAGACAGAAAGAGAGACAGAGACAGAAGGAGAGACAGAGACAGAGGAGAGACAGAAGGAGAGGCAGAGACAGAAGAGAGACAGAAGGAGAGACAGAGACAGAAGAGAGGCAGAGACAGAAGGAGAGACAGAAGGGAGAGAGACCAGAGAGGAGAGGCAGAGAACAGAAGGGAGAGAGCAGAGACGAGGGAGGAGGAAGGAGAGACAGAGACAAGAAGGAGAAGAGACAGAGACAGAACAGAAGGATGAGACAGAGACAGAGGAGGAGAGACAGAGAGAGAGAGAGCAGAGACAGAAAGAGAGAGCAGATGACAGGAAGGAGAGAACAGGACAGAGGAGACAGAACAGAGAAGCAGA
>NW_026286213.1:0-8101 GCF_023373465.1 Oncorhynchus keta | reverse complement strand
TGTAGGAGAAATCGCTTCGTTTTGTTCATCACGTTTGGCTAAGAAAAAAAAAACGTATCCGGGAGTGTAATTATAGCCTCAAGCTCATTACCATAATGCAACGTTAACTATTCATGAAAATCACTAATTAAATTAAATAATTATATAAGCTTAGCCTTTTGTTAACTTCTTCGAGATAGGCGCTCTTTTAATTTTTGGATAAAAAACATTCCCGTTTTAAACAATATATTTTGTCACGAAAAGATGCATGTAATTGATAGCTTTGGAAAGAAGAAACTCTGACGTTTCCAAAACTGCAAAGATATTATCTGTGAATGCCCCAGAACTAATGCTACAGGCGAAACCAAGATGAAATTTCATACAGGATATGGTCCAGATTTTGAATGCCCTGTGTTCCAATGTCTCCTTATATGGCTGTGAATGCGCCAGGAATGAGCCTGCACTTTCTGTCTTTTCCCCAAGGTGTCTGCAGCATTGTGACGTATTTGTAGGCATATCATTGGAAGATTGACCATAAGAGACTACATTTACCAGGTGTCCGCCCGGTGTCCTCAGTCAAAATTATTGCGTAATCTCCAGGTCCATGCGCGTTCCATTTTCTTCAGAGGAGAAACCAAACTGCCACGAATGATTTATCATCGATAGATATGTGAAAAACACCTTGAGGATTGATTCTAAACAACATTTGCCATGTTTCTGTCGATATTATGGAGTTCATTTGGAAAAACTTAATTTTCGGGGGTTTTCTTACCCAAACGTGATGAACAAAACGGAGCGATTTGTCCTACACAAATAATCTTTTTGGAAAAACTGAACATTTGCTATCTAACTGAGAGTCTACTCATTGAAAACATCTGAAGTTCTTCAAAGGTAAATTATTTTATTTGAATGCTTTTCTTGTTTTTGTAAAAATGTTGCATGCTGAATGCTAGGCTTAATGCTATGCTAGCTATCAAATCAACACTGTCATCTCAGATTTTCAAAATATGCTTTTCAACCATAGCAAAACAAGCATTTGTGTAAGAGTATTGATAGCTAGCACCTGGAGATGATGCAATAGTTTCGACGGAGGACACCGAAGCGGACACCTGGTAAATGTAGTCTCTTATGGTCAATCTTCCAATGATATGCCAATGATGTGTGACAAAATGCGGGAACGTTTTTTCATCCAAAAATGTTAATAGCGCCCCCTAATGCATAACTTGTTAATGCCCTTTCCCACTCTATTTATATTAAGCATCTCAATTCAACAAGTTGTACTCATGAGATGCTCCATTTCAAAAAAAGCCATTAAACAAATCTATTTCTAAAGTTTCTAGCATGTTTTCTCAGTCATACGTTGGCAAATCTAGCACACTACAAGTTACACATTGCCTTGAATTCGCCACTTTCCCATTCCCCGTCCTCAACCAGTTGGAGGTTGAGACGGGTTACTCCCAGCTGGCACCTGGAGCCACCGAACCAGCCATGAACTGCCCATCACCTGCCACCGCCGGCTGTCACACTGGGTGAGTCCCCAGTCCTCACCACCTCTTATAGAGGAGAGGGAGTGAGAGGGATAGTGGGAGAGAGATGTAGAGGGAGTGAGAGTTAATGGGATTTACAGAAGAATACATGCTAACAGCTGTGACAGGGCACGTGAAGGGGAAATGGGGGTGATGACTGAGGTACAGGCTGAATCTCAGGAGGACTGACATGAAAAACAGTATTCTAAGGAGTTGTCCACTTAGTCGTGCAGCTTCAAAGGTAATGAACTACCAGGGACTCACAGGCAATACCTGTGAGCCAATACACAAGGCAATACAAGAGCCACTACACTAGCCTGGTCCGAGATTTGTTTGTGCAGTCTTGCAGATTCCTATGGTCATTGCCATGCCAAAAAACCTCATGAGTTGGCTATACAGCATTAACAAATCTTGGGCCAAGCTCACTCCACACATCTGTGTGGCGATGGCCCGTTCCTGTAGGTTCATGCTCTACAACATCCGCAGAGTACGACCCTGCCTCACACAGGAAGCGGCGCAGGTCCTAATCCAGGCACTTGTCATCTCCCGTCTGGATTACTGCAACTCGCTGTTGGCTGGGCTCCCTGCCTGTGCCATTAAACCCCTACAACTCATCCAGAACGCTGCAGCCCGTCTGGTGTTCAACCTTCCCAAGTTCTCTCACGTCACCCTGCTCCTCCGCTCTCTCCACTGGCTTCCAGTTGAAGCTCGCATCCGCTACAAGACCATGGTGCTTGCCTACGGAGCTGTGAGGGGAACGGCACCTCAGTACCTCCAGGCTCTGATCAGGCCCTACACCCAAACAAGGGCACTGCGTTCATCCACCTCTGGCCTGCTCGCCTCCCTACCACTGAGGAAGTACAGTTCCCGCTCAGCCCAGTCAAACTGTTCGCTGCTCTGGCCCCCCAATGGTGGAACAAACTCCCCACGACGCCAGGACAGCGAGTCAATCACCACCTTCCGGAGACACCTGAAACCCCACCTCTTTAAGGAATACCTAGGATAGGATAAAGTAATCCTTCTCACCCCCCCCCCCCTTAAAAGATTTAGATGCACTATTGTAAAGTGGCTGTTCCACTGGATGTCATAAGGTGAATGCACCAATTTGTAAGTCGCTCTGGATAAGAGCGTCTGCTAAATGACTTAAATGTAAATGTAAATCTGAAATCTTTCCATTGCACCCAATGCCTTAAAATGTGGAGATGGAATCTCATAGAGGATACTGTATGTGTTTAGCACTGCCCACAGAGACTGACCTAACCAGCCACCAAGAGGGACCAGGAATCCATGTGAAGCCTGCATCCATCACACAGAAAGGCCTGAAGTAGCCGTTTTCTCATGAGTGTGTGTCGATTTCATATTTCACTGTGGTGGTATCTCAATACAGAATGTTAAAGGGCAGCTCTATAGCCCAGACAATGTCATAACATGATCTTGCAACACTGGACTTTGACCTTTCTATGACTTTACTGACCTGTACATACATAAGGGTGAGCACTGCACTGATCACGGTCAAGAATCAGAATATATTCAATGACTTATAAAGGGAAAAAAATGCAGTATAAAAGTTTACACAAAATAAGCCAATAAGCTAAAAAATAAACACATGCGAGAGTCTCTTCCCGCTCGGTAGGGGTGAGAAGTAGTAGCACTAGAAGCATCCGTCTTACAGACCCTCTTTTTGCTGTTTCATGGAGAGAAACACAGATCATGTGTATTTCAGATGAGGGATCTTTCCTCAGTGGTGTATAGTACTTAGTAAGTAGTTTGAGTACGTGGACTTTACGATTTATATTTTTTACAAATTTTACTTCGCTACATTCCTAAAAAAAATTATGTAATTTTTACTCAATAGATTTTCCCTGACACCAAAAGTACTAGTTATATTTTATCAAGACAACATCCCTTGTCATCCCTACTGCCTCTGATCTGTCAGGACTCACCAAACGTAAATGCTTTATTTGTAAATTATGTCTGGGTGTTGGAGTGTTTCCCTGGCTATCCATAAATAAATAAAAACAAGAAGATTGGGCCATCTGGCTCACTTAATGTAAGGAATTTGAAACTTTTTATAATTTTACTTCTGATACTTTTTTTAGCAATTACCTTTGGTTTTAAATATGCTTAAGTATCAAAAATACTTTTACTGAAGTAGTATTGGTTGACTTTACTTGAGCCGTTTTCTGTTATGGTATCTTTATTTTTACTGGAGTATGACAATTACATTTTTCCACCACTGGTATTATTTTGGTTGTGAAGCAGATGGCAGTCAAATAACTAAACTCAGCAAAAGAAGAAAACGTCCCTTTTTCAGGACTCTGTCTTTCAAAGATAATTCGTAAAAATCCAAATAACTACACAGATGTTCATTATAAAGGGTTTAAACACTGTTTCCCATGCTTGTTCAATGAACCATAAACAATTAATGAACATGCACCTGTGGAACAGTCGTTAAGACACTAACAGCTTATAGACGGTAGGCAATTAAGGTCACAGTTATGGAAACTTAGGACACTAAAAGAGGCCTTTCTACTGACTCTGAAAAACACAGAAAGAAAGATGCCCAGGGTCCCTGCTCATCTGCGTGAACGTGCCTTAGCTATGTTGCAAGGAGGCATGAGGACTGCAGATGTGGCCAGAGCAATAAATTGCAATGTCCGTACTGTGAAACACAATGTCTGTACAACTGCCCGAGTTACACCAGGAATGCACAATTCCTAAGTCAGTGCTCAGACTGTCTGCAATAGGCTGAGAGAGGCTAGATTGAGGGCTTGTTCGGCCTGTTTTAATGCAGGTCCTCACCAGACATCACCGGCAACAGCGTCGCCAATGGGCACAAACCCACCATCGCTCTCAATGCTCTTCACTGACGAGTCGCGGTTTTGTTTCAACATGGGTTTCACTGTGTGCTACAGCATTGATATTTACATCCTCCTCCCTCATGTGGTACCCTTCCTGCAGGCTCATCCTGACATGACCCTCCAGCATGACAGTGCCACTAGCCATACTGCTCGTTGTGTGCATGATTTCCTGCAAGACAGGAATGTCAGTGCTCTGCCATGGCCAGAGAAGAGCCTGGATCTCATTGAGCATGTCTGGGACCTGTTGGATCGGAGGGTGAGGGCTAGGGCCATTCCCCCCCAGAAATGTCTGTGAACTTGCAGGTGTCTTGGCGGAAGAGTGGGGTAACATCTCACAGCAATAACTGGCAAATCTGGTGCAGTCATTGAGGAGGAGATGCGCTGCAGTACTTAATGCAGCTGGTGGCCACACCAGATACTAACTGTTACTTTTATTTTGACCCCCACTTTGTTCAGGGACACATTATTCCATTTCTGTTCTCAGTTGTTGAATCTTATGTTCATTAAATATTTACACATGTTAAGTTTGCTGAAAATAAACGCAGTTGACAGTGTGAGGATGTTTCTTTTTTTGCTGAGTTTGTTTATTTTCTTGTCAATAATTGTAGTATAATAAGCCGCACACTTTCAATATGTATGCATATGTTCCCATAATTGTATTGAGTTCTCCACGATCTACAACTAACCCTATTTTAATTAGTTGTCTTTGAAAAGTACTACTTTGGACATCAGAGTGACTTGTCTGATTATTTCATAGTATTAATTTAATCACTAAAACATTCCTTTTCTAAAGTATCATACTACATAGAAAGACTACCTTTGTCATACCCAACTGCATTCATGTTAGCAAAGGGCTAACCTGGTCGTAGATGTCATACGTTTTCAGTGCTTGTGTGGCTATCTCAGGATATTCCGCCTTGATTTTAATAGAGAAGACTGGCAGAGATTAAGTTCTTAAACATACTTTTAAGGCCACCGTCATTTGCAACCTCAAGGAGTTGATCTTCCTGCACGGACATTTCAACTGAAACTTTCACAAATGGGTCGCGGATCCATTCCTTCCCACTTCGTGGGTCTTTGGCGGTTGGGAAGTAAAACTCTAAGCTAGGTGATCACGCACCAGCTGGGAGAAAGACGGCCCAGTCTCAGTCTCTCCCAAAATCCATGCTAATGCTTGGAACATGTCAAATATGCCTTGTCCACTCGCCATCCCCACAGTTCCAGTTTGGATTTCAATGCAGCCACTGTATCTGCCAACTTAAAGACAGTTGAAGTGACAGATTGAGTTCGTTGAGCTGGTTCAATACGTCGCACAGGAAAGCAAGTTTAGCGAGCCATTCCTCCTCATTGAAATATGCTGCCAGTGGTGACTTTTTCTGAAAGAAATCTCTGTAGCAGCTCTCGTAACTCAAACACTGTGGCAAGCGATCTCCACGTAATACGCACAGGGGGCTTGGAGCGTGCGAGTCACTTGTCGCAATGAAGCCATATTTTTAGGTAGGACTCATCATATATATATTTTTTTTTTTGCAGTCTTGGGCTCTGTGGTCTCTGCATTATCAACATCGTCGTTGGGCCTTTTATCTCCGTTACCCCTTCCCGAAGAAGCGATGTTTGTTTGTTTTTATTCATGTCAGCTAATGAAGCTAGCTAGTACAAAGTTGGTCGGGCATCCCAGTTTGAAAAACCCAATTTGGAAAAAACCCAGTTCTGTTTGAAAAAGCTAGCCTTTGCTTTCCTTACTGCCCGTGTATATTGGTTCGTAACTTCCCTAAAAAGTTGCATATCGTGGGGGCTATTCGATGCTAATGCAGAACGCCAGGATGTTTGTGTGTTGGTCAAGGGCAGTCAGGTCTGGAGTGAATCAAGGGCTATTTCTGTTCCTGGTTCTACTTTTTTTATGGAGCATGCTTATTTAAGATGGTGAGGAAAGCACTTTTAAAGAATAACCAGGCATCCTCTACTGACGAAATGAGGTCAATATCCTTCCAGGATACCCGGGCCAGGTCGATTAGAAAGGCCTGCTCGCTGAAGTGTTTTAGAGAGCGTTTGACAGTGATGAGGGGTGGTCGTTTGACCGCAGACCTATTACGGATGCAGGCACTGAGGCAGTGATTGCTGAGATCCTGGTTGAAGACAGCAGAGCTATTTGGAGGGCAGGTTGGTTAGCATGATATCTATGAAGGTGCCCGTGTTTACAGATTTGGGGTTGTACCTGGTAGGTTCATTGATCATTTGTGTGAGATTGAGGGTATCAAGCTTAGCTTGTAGGATGGTGGTGTTAAGCATGTCCCAGTTTAGGTCACCTAACAGCACAAGCTCTGAAGATAGACGGGGGGGCAGTCAAGTCACATATGGTGTTCAGGGCACAGCTGGGGTAAGAAGGTGTTCTATAGCAAGCAGCAACAGTGAGCGACTTGTTTCTGGAAAGGTGGATTCTTTTAAAGTAGAGGCTAACTCTGCCCCCTTAGCTGTTCTATCTTGTCGGAAAATGTTATAGTTATGGATGGAAATTTCAGGGTTTTCCGTGGTCTTCCTAAGCCAGGATTCAAACACGGATAGGACATCTTCGTTGGCATCGTGTGCTAAAGCAGTGAATAAAAAAAACTTAGGGAGGAGGCTTCTAATGTTAACATGCATGAAACGAAGGCTTTTACGGTTACAGAAGTCAACAAATGAGAGTGCCTGGGGAATCGGAGTGGAGCTAGGCACTACAGGGCCTGGATTAACCTCTACATCACCAGAGGAATAGAAGAGTAGGATAGGGATACGCTAAAGACTAAGAACTGGTAGTCTAGTATGTTCGACCAGGTGGCGAATCACATCTCTGCATGTCTGGCAGACATATCAGTGTGGATGACGGATCACCACCTCAAGCTGAACCTCGGCAAAACGGAGCTGCTCTTCCTCCCGGGGAAGGACTGCCCGTTCCATGATCTCGCCATCACGGTTGACAACTCCATTGTGTCCTCCTCCCAGAGCGCTAAGAACATTGGCGTGATCCTGGACAACACCCTGTCGTTCTCAACTAACATCAAGGCGGCCCGTTCCTGTAGGTTCATGCTCTACAACATCCGCAGAGTACGACCCTGCCTCACACAGGAAGCGGCGCAGGTCCTAATCCAGGCACTTGTCATCTCCCCGTCTGGATTACTGCAACTCGCTGTTGGCTGGGCTCCCTGCCTGTGCCATTAAACCCTACAACTCATCCAGAACACCGCAGCCCGTCTGGTGTTCAACCTTCCCAAGTTCTCTCACGTCACCCCGCTCCTCCGCTCTCTCCACTGGCTTCCAGTTTGAAGCTCGCATCCGCTACAAGACCATGGTGCTTGCCTACGGGAGCTGTGAGGGAACGGCACCTCAGTACCTCCAGGCTCTGATCAGGCCCTACACCCAAACAAGGGCACTGCGTTCATCCACCTCTGGCCTGCTCGCCTCCCTACCACTGAGGAAGTACAGTTCCCGCTCAGCCCAGTCAAAACTGTTCGCTGCTCTGGCCCCCCAATGGTGGAACAAACTCCCTCACGACGCCAGGACAGCGGAGTCAATCACCACCTTCCGGAGACACCTGAAACCCCACCTCTTAGGAATACCTAGGATAGGATAAACTAATCCTTCTCACCCCCCTTAAAAGATTTAGATGCACTATTGTAAAGTGGCTGTTCCACTGGATGTCATAAGGTGAATGCACCAATTTGTAAGTCGCTCTGGATAAGAGCGTCTGCTAAATGACTT
>NW_026286212.1:0-9854 GCF_023373465.1 Oncorhynchus keta | reverse complement strand
ATCTAAAATAAATGATGGATTTAATGTGAAGGTGTAGCCTATATTACATGGATGTATTATGCTTTAAACAACACGTTTTATATTTTGTCTATTTGACGTCCCAGAGAAAGTTAATACAGAACAGATGTCAACACAACCCGATTGTGGAAAGAGCTATGGAAACAATGATGAAACATTGAGAGATTTATTTACCTCTGAGTTTTTTTTATTTCACCTTTATTTAACCAGGTAGGCAAGTTGAGAACAAGTTCTCATTTACAATTGCGACCTGGCCAAGATAAAGCAAAGCAGTTCGACAGATACAATGACACGGAGTTACACATGGAGTAAAACAAACATATAGTCAATAATACAGTATAAACAAGTCTATATACAATGTGAGCAAATTAGGAGAGAAGGGAGGTAAAGGCAAAAAAAGGCCATGGTGGCAAAGTAAATACAATATAGCAAGTAAAACACTGGAATGGTAGTTTTGCAATGGAAGAATGTGCAAAGTAGAAATAAAAATAATGGGGTGCAAAGGAGCAAAATAAACGAATAAATTAAATACAGTTGGGAAAGAGGTAGTTGTTTGGGCTAAATTATAGGTGGGCTATGTACAGGTGCAGTAATCTGTAAGATGCTCTGACAGTTGGTGCTTAAAGCTAGTGAGGGAGATAAGTGTTTCCAGTTTCAGATATTTTTGTAGTTCGTTCCAGTCATTGGCAGCAGAGAACTGGAAGGAGAGGCGGCCAAAGAAAGAATTGGTTTTGGGGTGACTAGAGAGATATACCTGCTGGAGCGTGTGCTACAGGTGGGAGATGCTATGGTGACCAGCGAGCTGAGATAAGGGGGGACTTTACCTAGCAGGGTCTTGTAGATGACATGGAGCCAGTGGGTTTGGCGACGAGTATGAAGCGAGGGCCAGCCAACGAGAGCGTACAGGTCGCAATGGTGAGTAGTATATGGGGCTTTGGTGACAAAACGGATTGCACTGTGATAGACTGCATCCAATTTGTTGAGTAGGGTATTGGAGGCTATTTTGTAAATGACATCGCCAAAGTAGAGGATTGGTAGGATTGTCAGTTTTACAAGGGTATGTTTGGCAGCATGAGTGAAGGATGCTTTGTTGCGAAATAGGAAGCCAATTCTAGATTTAATTTTGGATTGGAGATGTTTGATATGGGTCTGGAAGGGGAGTTTACAGTCTAACCAGACACCTAAGTATTTGTAGTTGTCCACGTATTCTAAGTCAGAGCCGTCCAGAGTAGTGATGTTGGACAGGCGGGTTGGTGCAGGTAGCGATCGGTTGAAGAGCATACATTTAGTTTTACTTGTATTTAAGAGCAATTGGAGGCCACGGAAGGAGAGTTGTATGGCATTGAAGCTTGCCTGGAGGGTTGTTAACACAGTGTCCAAAGAAGGGCCGGAAGTATACAGAATGGTGTCGTCTGCGTAGAGGTGGATCAGAGACTCACCAGCAGCAAGAGCGACCTCATTGATGTATATAGAGAAGAGAGTTGGTCCAAGAATTGAACCCTGTGGCACCCCCATAGAGACTGCCAGAGGTCCGGACAGCAGACCCTCCGATTTGACACACTGAAATCTATCAGAGAAGTAGTTGGTGAACCAGGCGAGGCAATCATTTGAGAAACCAAGGCTGTCGAGTCTGCCGATGAGGATGTGGTGATTGACAGAGTCGAAAGCCTTGGCCAGATCAATGAATACGGCTGCACAGTAATGTTGCTTATCGATGGCGGTTAAGATATCGTTTAGGACCTTGAGCGTGGCTGAGGTGCACCCATGACCAGCTCTGAAACCAGATCGCATAGCAGAGAAGGTATGGTGAGATTCGAAATGGTCGGTAATCTGTTTGTTGACTTGGCTTTCGAAGACCTTAAAAAGGCATGGTAGGATAGATATAGGTCTATAGCAGTTTGGGTCAAGAGTGTCCACCCCTTTGAAGAGGGGGATGACCGCAGAGTCTACGGATCCCTTGTGGATGTGTGTGATTTAATAGATTCACTCCTGTTGATAGAAGTACAAACTTGCCTGTAGATTTGACCTTCATTATGATGATAGTATTTCCATAAATTAAATTGTGTAATGAAGCATGTGTGTAACTGATTGACTTACAAGAATGAAGGGTTTGAAAGGATAAACTATCTGGTTTTATGTGTTGATTTAACTTACTTTAATAGAAGTATTGCGATAGAACCTCATTAGATAGTTTTAGCCATAAATTAATGATTACCTTAAAATGTTACAATCGTTACCACAGAAGTGGTAAAAGGAGGGAGTGTGAGGGAACATTTTGTTGTCTGCAGAGATAGCCTTGAATTGTACACAGCATTTCCTCTCACTCTATCTTGCTTCGTGCAGTTGACTGTGACCTCTTCAGACCAATTGGCAGTACGCCCAGAACATTGCAAACGCAACACAGTACGTCCAGAACCAAAAGGATTATCTCAGTTTCAAGGTCTCAGCTTTGAGAGAAGAAGCCTTGTGAGGTGTCACTCAGTCACATGCAGGAACCAATGTTAAAAGTGAATAATGTAAATGATTATTGTATGACTGGTTTGTGTAGCATTACATAAGGACTGAAAGGGAACAACAGCCTTGGCAGAGTTTTCATCAAGCTTGGACTGAGTTTGTGAACCTCTCCAGACATCATAATAAAGAGTGATTCATTTCATATTGACATCAGGTGTCCCTGGTGTTGAATCTCCACCACACCATGCAAATAAACTGATATCTCTAACTTGAACAGACAGATTTTGATGGAGATATTTTTATTATGCCAATTAGATTTCCAAGGGGCGTGGTCATCAATTGTAACGTTCTTTAAGGTGTAGGCTGCTACAAAATATGTTCCACACCCGACCCACATGACCTGTGATTTCCGTGAATCTGATTGGTCAAGGAGGTGGCACCACAGGTCCCAGAGTGTTTTTTTTCTCCTGCTCTAGTGATTTATATTTTACTGAAAACAACAACACTGTAAGTAATTCTAGTAGGCGTAGCCTAAAACAGATGTTGTCTGGTTCATCCCCATTATTTAAGTGAAAGACGGACAGTTTATGACATGTATTGCAGCCGGGCATGTTGAGCCTGCTGTGTGGTTGTCCCATTAGGCAGATTATTTTTTAAACTGAATACACCCGAACTGTAAGTCATTTCAGTAGGAGCTTCGCAAATTTTTTTTTTAACCTGTTACACTGGAAGTGTAACTTTTAGTCAGGGCGAGCAGAGCGTGAGCCACTTTATCCTGATACTCCAGCTGAGGTACACGATATATAGCGGTAACTCACCTAGCCATGCTAGCTTCGCCCTCATGTGGGTGCTAACAAGCATGCTAAGCAGTGTTAGGTATGTTAGGGTTGCGTAAATTCAAATCTGGTATCAGGATAAATATAACAATGAGTCACCGATTTTATACTATGTATTTTTTATTAGCTAAGTAATAAATGGCAAATGCAACTTTCGTATATACGGGCTCACTGTAATACCACGCAGGGCAGAACAGAGAACTGACAAGACGTATGTAAAACAGTATTCTTTATACTGTGATAGACATAGTTCCAACCCGTCTGTTGGCCTATCACAGTAGAGGCTGGGCGTGGTTTAAACTTGCCCAGCCTATTGCAGGCGCTCAGGCGGGTCCCCCGCCTCTTGGCGCTTCTTGGAGTCCTCCCTCCGTCGATGTATAGATCCTTACTGTTCTGGTATCGCAGCCTAGTTAGAACAGTTGCTCAGTTCCTGCTATTGTGTTGTTCAGTATTTTTCCATCTCAGTTAAACCTCGTGATGACCACCCCTCCCTATCACAACTTTGTAAGATACAGCAAGTCACACCATGTGCTCAATATTGTTACATACAAACACAAGGACAAAGCATCTGCTGGGCTGTTATCTACTGTTTTGCAACATGCAGGTCACACCATGTTACTCAGTTCTTGTCACACACAAACAGGCAAGTAGCAAGCAGTTGTTTAATCTCACAATGATGCTCCAGTGCACAAATGCAGACACCTCACACAACCAACATCTGATAATATTTAATCATATATATCTAATGGCTATAATGTAAAATACAGGATCCAACAATCCCCCTTTTTCACACCCCCAAGGGTGTGAACAAAAATTCAGCAATGAATCATATAACAGTTACAAAGTTTAAAATACCTTCATGTCCTCCATTCGATCCCACTATGTACTAGATTGGCTACCAGCCACCTAGGAACTTAAAACCCTCATGTCAAAAGAGAACAGCTCATTTAAAAACAGAATAAAAGAAAATGGTGTCAAATTTAAGTCCCCCTTTTGACACCTGCTAGGGTGTCACTCATTATCCTTTATTTCGGCGGTCCCAACATAGCAATATGTTAATAGCATTTCATGAAAATAACAAAACGTTTATTATTAATAAAACATAGTTATTATTATTATTATTATTTTTTACAGAAAAACAGAAAATAAAAATCAACCAAGAAAAAATAAAAATAAAGTGATATATGCTTGTCTCCCCCTTTTGACAAAAACAGGATAATACTTTATTGTTTATTGACATGTAAGGAGGTATGGAGGTATGGAGGATAAAACTTTGGTCATGGAAAACAGAGTAAAGCAGAGCAAAGCATTATTATAAACCATCTGGTCCTCTCAGCTACTCCTATCCTGCACCAGTTGGGCTTCATGCCACCCAGGGACTCGAAACCTCACCCACAGCATACCATGGGTCATCCTCAGTCAGTCCCATCCTCCCCTGAAAGCTTGATTCAGTATCAGCATCTCCAACTGGAGCATCAAGCAAAGGCATCATCATGCCTGAAGCCTTCACCACATCTGTAACAGACTTCTTAAAACACGGTATGATGCAAGCAGAACAACACATAAGCAATAACAAAAATACAAGAATTAGGGTCAGAAATCCAGTAACCACCATACCAGTGTACTTACCAAACCAGGCTCCCAACCAAGAGAACAGTCCAGACTCCTCCACCCCCGCCATGGTCCTCATCTCAGCAGATAGTGCATCAAGCCCATTAAGGGCCTTAGATATACTACCATCTGGACTGGTGTTATTAGGAATATGCGTGCAACATTGTTCACCAAACATCTTACAGACACCCCCCTGACTGGCAAGAAGCATATCCAAAGCAAGTCTATTCTGTCTGGCAACCCTAGATGTGGCCTCAAGATGTTCAGACAGACCAGTGAGTGCATCACGGGAGTAATTCAAAAAACGCTGTTGATTATAGTAGATATAATTAATCCATGCAGTCTGTCTTGCATCCACTATGGCTGGACCCATAATAGGTAGTAATTGCCAGAGTCCATCATTCCTACCCAGGGCCTGAAACTCATGAGGAACCCCCACTGGCACTCCCAACAGGTTAGTGTGTATGTCAACTACTGGTAGAGGAGTGTGTCTGGCCCTGGTTCGTCTGGGACCTCTGGTTTTGGCAGCACCTTAACAGAAAACACACCCATTGTGTCTGTCCCGGTCCTTTGTCGTCTGAGGGTGTAAGTGCCTGCATCAGAGAGCTTAATAGTTTTGATGGTTAGTAGGATTTCATCACCTTTACAGAGTTCAACAGTGCTCCCAGGTTTCCCCATATCATGGAAAACCTATCCACCTTTGTGGGATCCCCTATGCTATAAGGATACCCTCTTCTCCAATCCCAGAACTGTCCCAAGTTGGTTATCATGTAATCCCCATACGGACACCCTCCCAATTTAATATAATTTAATTTATAATTTTCGTCCACTTGTTCTGTAGACATACATTCAGCACTCCACGGGTCAGAACCTGGAATCTGCTGGTACCTCACCATCTATTGCCATCGATTCCCCCAGAGTCCTGCAAATAAGGCCTCATACACAGGGAATTAGACAACAGCCCCATTAAACTAAAACAGTCACACAGGTGAATGTAGCCCATAATACAGTGATCATAATATTTTTTAAATTTTCCGAACATGCTATCAAATTATATTAGTCAGAGAAGTATCCACCACAGAGTTTTCTGCCAAACCGTGAGCCAGGGTGGTCAAACCAAGCACAAACATGGTCCTGATAATCACGCATACTTCTCCTTTTTCAGCCATTGCTTCAGTCTGTTCTGCAAAACCTTTAATAGCATCTCTGGTATACTTGTTAAAGCGCTGTTGATTATCATAAATATAATTAATCCAGTCCACGTTCTTATTGAGAGTAGACCCTCCGGAAATGCTTAACTCTTATCCTGCTAGGATCTGATTTCTTGCTTTGACTCATCTGGCCACCCCATTGGAACCCCAATGTTATCAATGTGTACTTAGTCAATAAGAGACCCGGATGGAATAGCTCTTTTCTCCCATGTGGCTATACTTCATGTCTTGGTGTTGAATGAGTGTGAAAGGCATTACAATGGAGCATAATCCTGTCCAATTTGTCGGTAAATTTGTCGGTAAAACCTCGCCCTGACATCATTTCCCATTTCCCAAGAGTACTGGTCATATCCATACCACAACCCTAGATCCTCCTTCATTTCTGTTTAAAGGGTTAAGCGTATCTTTATGCAATACATCCCTCTCTCCTGATTACAATCAAAAACTCTCATCTTCGCTCTACTCTACCTTCTTCCATACTGGGGAAATGGATTCATATAGCCCTCTCTCTCCAAATGAGCTATGACCTGTGTCCACGATCAATATGGGAACCTGCACCGATATATGCCATAATGGCTCAGAGTCCTCGACTGCCATGTAGTTAGAGACTCCATTTTGGTCTACATAAAACTCCATTGGGAGATCCTTCCCAACCTCTACTCTAACTTCCTGTCTACCCAGATCTAGGGATCTCTTATGCTTATTTTGGAACACAATCCTCATCGTCTAAACCATGGGTCAAATTACCACTCTCCGCATACTCAAGTAGGACGTGCTGTATCAGGAATATGTCACCCACGATAAGACAGCTCAGACGAACAGCTTCCATTTGAAGCCCCACCCTTTCCCAGAGAACACATCACTTAGTAAGAGCCAGACACATCTTCACTTCTATGAACAACAACAGGGGTGAAAAGACAGGGAGGGTGACTTCATTCGAGAGATGGCCCCCGGAATTCTGTTAATTCCAGTTCTCCTCTCGAACACTGTTTATTGTTCGACAGTGTTCGGGTGTCCTACCCTCCCGCCGTGCGATATGAATCCGGGTAGCTCTTTCAGCTAGCTGTCACCAGGAGTCCTTGGTATGGTCCCCCCAACAAGCCTCTGGGACTGGATTGAGTGACTTCACCTGTAGTTCACCTGTAATGCATAAAATCCTGGACATACAGGCTTGGTTAACAAACAGTTTCTCATGTGTTTTATCTGATTATATCTTTAACTTCTATGCCCATTTGTTAGCTACATTTTAAAAATTATTAGTTTCTTATCCAATAGGCCCCATCCTATCCTAGACCACAATTTACCCATCCCCCTTTTGATACCTGGCTCTGCCCAGGTAACAACCTTACCTACTCTAAATAATGACAGGTAAGATTAGTATATTATCCTTCTGTTCTGACATTATCATTTAGGAGCGCCCCTTTCATTTTTCACATGTCCAATTCTCCCTTTTGAATTCCACTCAGTAACTGTTATCTACACATTCTGTTATCCTTGTCTGTCCTGGCTCCCCTTCTAAAACTTCTCCTCTCTGCTCTCCAACCTTCAAGGTCTCTGCAGTGCAGGGGAGGGCTCTTCTGTCTGCCTTTTCCCCTATCTGTCTGTAGCTCTTTTTCTCATGTTTCCACATTTTAACTAAATGTCTCACTGTTTGGCTTTATCTAAACTCATGGATTTTTTTTTTTTGAAAAACATGTCTATGGTGGCAATTTCTAAAGTCCTTATATAGGTTAATTAAACTCCACTATAATTAAGTTACCTTAAAAAATCAAATAAATTAAAAAAACATATATATATATATTTTTTTTTAAACAGTATTACCCATGACCACAAATTCATTATTCAAATGGAACCCCCTTGTGGCTGATTAGACCACCCGAGAGAGCCATGAAAGCAGGTCAAAGGTTACACCATCCCCCTACATTTGTGTTCCATACCATATTAGACATATTAAAGAACCCTTTATCTTTAAAAAAAATTCACTTGTGTAATTAAAACTCAGAAAATAAAACTCCTAATATTCCAAATGTGAGTGTACCCCTTTAAGATATCATGTCTCTGGGAACGTGGAAATCCCCACCTAAACGTTTACTACAAAAACAAAACCTAATAATTATGATAATCCCCTCAAACTAGAACAGTTGCTAAGTTCCTGCTATTGTGTTGTTCAGTATTTTTCCATCTCAGTTAAACCTCGTGATGACCACCCCTCCCTATCACAACTTTGTAAGATACAGCAAGTCACACCATGTGCTCAATATTGTTACATACAAACACAAGGACAAAGCATCTGCTGGGCTGTTATCTACTGTTTTGCAACATGCAGGTCACACCATGTTACTCAGTTCTTGTCACACACAAACAGGCAAGTAGCAAGCAGTTGTTTAATCTCATAATGATGCTCCAGTGCACAAATGCAGACACCTCACACAACCAACATCAGATAATATTTAATCATATATATCTAATGGCTATAATGTAAAATACAGGATCCAACAGGTATCAACAGCCATTGTCAACCAATCAAGTAGGGGTTGGAAGCTCTGGTGAGGTTCGATTGTTTACTCGCAAGCAATATCACCAAATATTTGCTTGATGATCGGCTTTGCCCAACTTTAGTCCCACCCTGTTCAGCTCCCTCTCCCATGCTCGCATCTCCCAATGGTCCCTGGCCACTCTGCTTCTCACCGCTTTACAGTCATTGAAAATGAATGGGAAGCTGTTGTTTCACCATGTGATACTGTCTCCAGTGTATATACCCTGTCAGACGTGAGCTGCAGGTTGAAATCTTGAAATCACGCTCTGCAAAAGTTTGTAGTATGTGTCCGATGTAGCAGTCCAGAAAAACAGATTTTCTGCTTCCTCCCTGTCGTTTAATTAAGGGACCGACAAGTTCTGGCATTTCTGCGTGTTAACAACTATCGGGTAAATGACCATAATCTTCAGCAACCATAAAATACTGCTGATTTGGCTGATGGGAAAGTGCCTTTCAGACCTTAAAGTCTCTGTGTGTCGGGTATGACATAGTGATTAATCAGTTACAGAATGGTTTTATATGGGCTATGGTGGCCTTTTCTAATCAGGTCACACAGATTTAAACTCCTGGGAAAACTCCTGGCCCTATAAGGAGGATGAAAACCTTGTCATACTGCAGCAACCTTTCTCATATGAATTATATTTTAAAACTAGAATAACAGGGGAGTTTCCCTTACACAGACACAGAGACAACTGTGAATAGACAATACAACTAACAGGACAGAGTTTGTTTTATGCAGTGTTGCATCATGTAGGACCAGGGATAGAAATGGCCTGTGTCCAAAATCCTTCAATTCCATCCCTGTGTATTCATACTACTTGACTTATTCCACATTTTGTTGTGTTCTAGTCTTAATTCAAAATGTATTACATTTATGTTTTTTCTTCACCCATCGACACAGACTACCCCATAGTGAAAACCCGTTTTTACATAAGTTTTCACACCCCTGAGTCAATATTTTGTAGAAGCGATTTTGGCAGTGATTGCAGCTGTGAGTATCTTTCGTTAAATCTCTAAGAGCTTTCCACACCTGGATTGTTCATCATTTACCTATTATTCTTTTCAAAACGCTTAAAGCTCTGTCAAATGTGTTGTTGATCATTGCTAGACTATTTTCAAGTTTTGTCAATGATTTTCTAGCAGATTTAAGTCAAAGCTGTAATTCGGCCACTCAGGAACATTCACTGA
>NW_026286211.1:0-12912 GCF_023373465.1 Oncorhynchus keta | reverse complement strand
CCATTTGCAGGGATACTGGAGTATTTTAGGTAGATGTGTACATGTAGGCAGGGATACTGGAGTATTTTAGGTAGATGAGACCATGTAGGCAGGCATACTGGAGTATTTCAGGTAGAGATGTGTACATGTAGGCAGGGATACTGGAGTATTTTAGGTAGATGAGACCATGTAGGCAGGCATACTGGAGTATTTCAGGTAGAGATGTGTACATGTAGGCAGGGATACTGGAATATTTTAGG
The DNA here is from genome assembly GCF_023373465.1 of Oncorhynchus keta. NCBI lineage: Eukaryota > Metazoa > Chordata > Actinopteri > Salmoniformes > Salmonidae > Oncorhynchus > Oncorhynchus keta. Next base: position 12,673 of record NW_026286211.1, on the reverse strand, counting down.
TAGATGAGACCATGTAGGCAGGGATACTGGAGTATTTTAGGTAGATGTGACCATGTAGGCAGGGATACTGGAGTATGTGTGTGTGTGTGTTTAAAACTGTGTGTTTCTGTGTGTGTGTGTTTAAAACTGTGTGTTTCAGTGTGTGGGTGTGTTTCAGTGTGTGTGTGTGTTTAAAACTGTGTGTTTGAGTGTGTGTGTGTGTTTAAAACTGTGTGTTTCAGTGTGTGTGTGTGTGTTTAAAACTGTGTGTTTCAGTGTGTGTGTGTGTGTGTGTTCAGTGTGTGTGTGTGTGTTTCAGGGTGTGTGTTTCAGTGTGTGTTTCAGTGTGTGTGTGTGTTTCAGGGTGTGTGTTTCAGTGTGTGTTTCAGTGTGTGTGTGTGTTTCAGTGTGTGTGTTTCAGTGTGTGTGATTATCCTCCTTGACTTTTTCCACATTTTGAACTCAGGTTTTAACACAACAGGTGGAAAGGTGTAGCAGGAATATATGGTTTTAACACAACAAGTGGAAAGGTGTAGCAGGAATATATGGTTTTAACACAACAGGTGGAAAGGTATAGCAGGAATATATGGTTTTAACACAACAGGTGGAAAGGTATAGCAGGAATATATGGTTTTAACACAACAGGTGGAAAGGTATAGCAGGAATATATGGTTTTAACACAACAGGTGGAAAGGTATAGCAGGAATATATGGTTTTAACACAACAGGTGGAAAGGTATAGCAGGAATATATGGTTTTAACACAACAGGTGGAAAGGTATAGCAGGAATATATGGTTTTAAAACAACAGGTGGAAAGGTATAGCAGGAATATATGATTTTAACACAACAGGTGGAAAGGTATAGCAGGAATATATGGTTTTAACACAACAAGTGGAAAGGTATAGCAGGAATATATGGTTTTAACACAACAGGTGGAAAGGTATAGCAGGAATATATGGTTTTAACACAACAGGTGGAAAGGTATAGCAGGAATATATGGTTTTAACACAACAGGTGGAAAGGTATAGCAGGAATATATGATTTTAACACAACAGGTGGAAAGGTATAGCAGGAATATATGGTTTTAACACAACAAGTGGAAAGGTATAGCAGGAATATATGGTTTTAACACAACAGGTGGAAAGGTATAGCAGGAATATATGGTTTTAACACAACAGGTGGAAAGGTATAGCAGGAATATATGGTTTTAACACAACAGGTGGAAAGGTATAGCAGGAATATATGGTTTTAACACAACAGGTGGAACGGTGTAGCAGGAATATATGAAAAGAAGAGTTTATTTACCAAACACTATGTCCAACAATTCTTTTCACATTTGTGTTTTTTTTCCCCCAGAAATTATATGTAAAATATTATCTTTCTCAGATTTAGAATAGATTTTAAATGTGTATGAATATAGGATACTGGTCAAAAGGTTGGACACACCTACTCATTAAAGGGGTTTTCTTTATTTTTACTATTTTCTACATTTGAATAGTAATTGTGAAGACATCAACTATAAAATAACACATGGGGCGGCAGCGTAGCCTAGTGGTTAGAGCGTTGGACTAGTAACCGGAAGGTTGCGAGTTCAAACCCCCGAGCTGACAAGGTACAAATCTGTCGTTCTGCCCCTGAACAGGCAGTTAACCCACTGTTCCCAGGCCGTCATTGAAAATAAGAATATGTTCTTAACTGACTTGCCTGGTTAAATAAAGGTAAAATAAAAAAATAAAATAAAAATATGGAATCATGTAGTAACCAAAGAAGTGTTAAACAAATCACAATCAGTAGGGGTGGTATACAGAAAATATCCATATTTGGTAATATATACTAAATGGCAAGAACAGATAAAATAAGCAAAGAGAAATGACAGTCCATCATTAGTTTAAGACATGAAGGTCAGTCAATCCGGAAAATGTCAAGAACGTTGAAAGTTTCTTCAAGTGCAGTCGCAAAAACCATCAAGCGCTAAGATGAAACTGGCTCTCATGAGGACCGCCACAGGAATGGAAGACCCAGAGTTACCTCTGCTGCAGAGGATGAGTTCATTAGAGTTAACTGCACCTCAGATTGCAGCCCAAATAAATGCTTCACAGAGTTCAAGTAACAGACACATCTCAACATCAACTGTTCAGAGGAGACTGTGTGAATCAGGCCTTCATGATAGAATTGCTGCAAAGAAAACCACTACTAAAGGACACCAATAAGAAGAAGAGACTTGTTTGGGCCAAGAAACACGGGCAATGGACATTAGACCGATGGAAATCTGTCCTTTGGTCTGATGAGTCCAAATTTGACATTTTTGGTTCCGACCGCCGTGTCTTTGTGAGACGCAGAGTAGATGAACGGATGATCTCCGCATGTGTGACTCTCACCGTGAAGCATGGAGGAGGAGGTGTGATGGTGTGGGGGTGCTTTGCTGTGATTTATTTAGAATTCAAGGCACACTTAACAAGCATGGATACCACAGCATTCTGCAACGATACGCCATCCCATCTGGTCTGCGGTTAGTGGGACTATAATTTGTTTTTCAACAGGACAATGACCCAAAACACACCTTCAGGCTGTGTAAGGGCTATTTGACCAAGCAGGAGAGTGATGGAGTGCTGCATCAGATTACCTGACCTCTGCAATCACCCTACCTCAACCAAATTGAGATTGTGTTGGATGAGTTGGACAGCTAACAAGTACTCAGCATATGTGGGAACTCCGTCAAGACTGTTGGAAAAGCATTCCAGGTGAAGCTGGTTGAGATAATGACAAGAGTGTGCAAAGCTGTCATCAAGGCAACGTGTGGGAACTTTGAAGAATCTTTAATATTAAATATATTTTGAATATAAAACACTTTGTTGGTTACTACCTTATTCAAAATCTCTTATTTCATAGTTTTACTAATATACTAATATTAACTCATGTCAACAGGATTAATGGTGATCAGTAGCAGGAAGAACTTCAACATGAACTCACTCATAAAAACAGCATATCTTTGCTGTATTCGTTGCCAGTCTCTAGTCGTTTAAAACGTTTTGAAATCTCACAGTATCAACTTTGCTGTAGCTTTCTGTTATGGCTGCTAGGTTACTGCAGCAAAGGTGGAGTTTGTACATTCAGACACATGAAAGAGTTCAACATGACACCGACTGGCAACAGTTGGCGCAGGGCAGCTGAACCCGGTGCACCCACTGGCAACAGTTGGCGCAGGGCAGCTGAACCCGGTGCACCTACTGGCAACAGTTGGCGCAGGGCAGCTGAACCGGGTGCACCTACTGGCAACAGTTGGCGCAGGGCAGCTGAACCCGGTGCACCTACTGGCAACAGTTGGCGCAGGGCAGCTGAACCGGTGCATCTACTGGCAACAGTTGGCGCAGGGCAGCTGAACCCGGTGCACCTACTGGCAACAGTTGGCGCAGGGCAGCTGAACCCGGTGCACCTACTGGCAACAGTTGGCGCAGGGCAGCTGAACCGGGTGCACCTACTGGCAACAGTTGGCGCAGGGCAGCTGAACCGGGTGCACCTACTGGCAACAGTTGGCGCAGGGCAGCTGAACCGGGTGCACCTACTGGCAACAGTTGGTGCAGGGCAGCTGAACCGGGTGCACCTACTGGCAACAGTTGGTGCAGGGCAGCTGAACCGGGTGCACCTACTGGCAACAGTTTGTGCAGGGCAGCTGAACCGGGTGCACCTACTGGCAACAGTTGGCGCAGGGCAGCTGAACCGGGTGCACCTACTGGCAACAGTTGGTGCAGGGCAGCTGAACCGGGTGCACCTACTGGCAACAGTTGGCGCAGGGCAGCTGAACCGGGTGCACCTACTGGCAACAGTTGGCGCAGGGCAGCTGAACCGGGTGCACCGACTGGCAACAGTTGGCGCAGGGCATATGAACCCGGTGCACCTACTGGCAACAGTTGGCGCAGGGCAGCTGAACCGGGTGCACCTACTGGCAACAGTTGGCGCAGGGCAGCTGAACCCGGTGCACCGACTGGCAACAGTTGGCGCAGGGCAGCTGAACCGGGTGCACCGACTGGCAACAGTTGGCGCAGGGCAGCTGAACCGGGTGCACCTACTGGCAACAGTTGGCGCAGGGCAGCTTAACCGGGTGCACCTACTGGCAACAGTTGGCGCAGGGCAGCTGAACCGGGTGCACCTACTGGCAACAGTTGGCGCAGGGCAGCTGAACCGGGTGCACCTACTGGCAACAGTTGGCGCAGGGCAGCTGAACCGGGTGCACCTACTGGCAACAGTTGGCGCAGGGCAGCTGAACCGGGTGCACCTACTGGCAACAGTTGGCGCAGGGCAGCTGAACCGGGTGCACCTACTGGCAACAGTTGGCGCAGGGCAGCTGAACCGGGTGCACCGACTGGCAACAGTTGGCGCAGGGCAGCTGAACCGGGTGCACCTACTGGCAACAGTTGGCGCAGGGCAGCTGAACCGGGTGCACCTACTGGCAACAGTTGGTGCAGGGCAGCTGAACCGGGTGCACCTACTGGCAACAGTTGGCGCAGGGCAGCTGAACCGGGTGCACCTACTGGCAACAGTTGGCGCAGGGCAGCTGAACCGGGTGCACCTACTGGCAACAGTTGGCGCAGGGCAGCTGAACCGGGTGCACCTACTGGCAACAGTTGGCGCAGGGCAGCTGAACCGGGTGCACCTACTGGCAACAGTTGGCGCAGGGCAGCTGAACCGGGTGCACCTACTGGCAACAGTTGGCGCAGGGCAGCTGAACCCGGTGCACCTACTGGCAACAGTTGGTGCAGGGCAGCTGAACCGGGTGCACATACTGGCAACAGTTGGTGCAGGGCAGCTGAACCGGGTGCACCTACTGGCAACAGTCCTAGACAAAAACATTTTTTCTTTTTTTTTACAGAAATGTTTGGCGATCGACTGGTTGGTTACCAGACAGTGAAGTGAAGTTCAACCTGGTGCTTTTCTGTTTCTTCATGGCAGCTTAGAGGGAACATTGAACAAATAACATAAAATAACACAAATAAAACAGCGAAATAACAACAAACTCAACGACCCTCCTTTCTCTCCGTCGCTTTTCTTATCGCCTCATTCCTTCTATACTTCCCTCTCTCTTTTTCTTTCTCTCTCTCTGCTTTTCTCTCTCTTCCCCTTTCTCTCCTCTCTCTCCCTACCTCATCCTCTCTCTCTCTCTCCTCTCTCTCCCTCCCTACCTCATCCTCTCTCTCCCTCCCTACCTCATCCTCTCTCTCTCTCTCTCCTCTCTCTCCCTCCCTACCTCATCCTCTCTCTTTCTCCTCTCTCTCCCTCCCTGCCTCATCCTCTCTCTCCTCTCTCTCCTTTTCTCTCTCTTCCCCTTTCTCTCCTCTCTCTCCCTCCCTACCTCATCCTCTCTATCTCTCTCTCTCCCTCTCTTTCCCTCCCTACCTCTTCCTCTCTCTTTCTCCTCTCTCTCCCTCCCTGCCTCATCCTCTCTCTCCTCTCTCTCCTTTCTCTCCCCCATCCTCTCTCTCCTCTCTCTCCTGCCCTACCTTATCCTCTCTCTCTCCCCCTCTCTCTCCCTCCCTACCCCATCCTCCCTCTCTCTCCCTCCCTACCTCATCCTCTCTCTCTCTCCCCCTCTCTTTCCTTCCCTCCCTACCTCATCCTCTCTCTCTCATTCCCTCTCTATTTTCTCTCCCTCTCCCTCTATACCTCTCCCCGTGTAGTGTGTGTATTCAGAGGGGGAGGCCCAGAGGTTTAATGAGGACTAATGATGTTTCCTTTTCATTGGGAGGAAACACACAAACACACACCCTGCTGCCGTCTAATGGCTGGCATCATTCCTCTGTTGTCTTCTTCTCTCATGTCTCTTTCTCTGTCCGACACTTCTCCCTGTGTCTTTATTTCTAGCTCGTTCATTATCTTATTTTTTTTTCCAACAGTTTTGGTCTCTCTTGCAAATACTGACAGAAGTATAGTATATTTTCTCAGCAAATACAACAGTGGTACATTTCATGGTCTTGATATGCGTTTATATTGTAGATATGCTACATGAGAGCAATTTCTGATGCTTATATGAGTTTTGAGGACACGCTCAATAATTTGACAAATATTAAAATCATAATCATCTTTTCAGACTAACTATAATTGAATAATCGCTAAAGCTAAAATCAATGTAACCGGTAGCCTAGCAACAAGAATAACATATATGCAACTGTCATTTGTATTAAAAATTTGCCGGAAACAAATTCACAACTGGAGAAACAAAGAAGTGAGAAACTGTTCAAAAATATCTCAACGAAGTTGATGATGTTTTATTAATAATTTATTTATTTATTATTATTTATATTATTTTATTTATCTTAGTAAAGGACAGTGAATGAAAGACATGAACGCAACGTGCAACAATTTCAACGGTTTTATCGAGTTACAGTTCGTATAAGGAAACCAGTCAAATAGTTAGGCCCTAATTAGGACTAACCCAGAAGCTTACAAGAAATCCTGCTATGCCCCGCGACGACCCACCAAACAAGCAAATCGTCAGCCTCCCGGGTGGCACAGTGGTCTAAGGCACTGCATCGCTGTGCTACCAGAGATTCTGGGTTGTTTCATCGTGCACTCACTACTCCGGGCCGGGCGCAGTACACGCTGACCAGGTCGCTAGGTGTACGGTGTTTTCCTCCGTGTGGTCCTGGAATTTGCTGACCAACTGGCAGGTTGTCTTCCCTGACATTTTCAACATGTCCCTGATTGAGTCTGTAATACCAACATGGTTCAAGCAGAACACCTTAGTCCCTGTGCCAAGAACACAAAGGCAACCTGCCTTAATGATTACAGAAATGACTACAGACCCGTAGCACTCACGTCCATAGCCATGAAGTGCTTTGAAAGGCTGGTCATGACTCACATCAACACCATTATCCCAGAAACCCTAGACCCACTCCAATTTGCACACCGCTCAAACAGATCCACAGATGATGCAATCTCTAATGCACTCCACACTGCCCTTTCCCACCTGGACAAAAGGGACACCTATATGAGAATACTGTTCATTGATTACAGCTCAGCGTTCAACACCAGAGTAGCATCAAAGCTCATCACCAAGCTAAGGATCCTGGGACTAAACACCTCCCACAACACCGGAGCTCCCCAGTGGTGCGTGCTCAGTCCCCCTCCTGTACTCCCTGTTCAACTATGACTGCATGGCCAGGCACGACTCAACACCATTATTACGTTTGCAGACAACACAACAGTGTTAGGCCTGATCACCGACAATGACAAGACAGCCTATAGAGAGGAGGTCGGAGACCTGACCGGGTGGTGCCAGAATAACAACCTGTCCCTCAACATAACCAAGACTAAGAAGATGATTGTGGAACTACAGGAAAAGGAGGACCGAGCACGCCCCCATTCTCATCAATTGGGCTGTAGTGGAGCAGTTTGAGAGCTTCAAGTTCCTTGGTGTCCATATCAACAACAAACTAGAATGGTCCAAACACCCCAAGATAGTCTTGAAGAGGGCATGACAAAGTCTATGTCCCCTCGGGAAACTAAAAAGATTTGGCATGGGTCCTGAGATCCTCAAAAGGTTCGACAGCAGCAACATCGAGAGCATCGGTTGCATTACTGCCTGGTACGGAAATTGCTCTGCCTACGGCACTACGGAGGGTGGTGCATATGGCCCAGTACAACCCCGGGGCCAAGCTTCCTTCCATCCAGGACCTCTATACCAGGCGGTGTAAGAGGAAATCCCTAAAAGTTGTCAAAGGTCCCAGCCACCGCAGTCATAGACTGTTCCCTCTACCACTGCATGGCAAGTGGTACCGGAGTGCCAAGTTTAAGACAAAAAAAGGCTTCTCAACAGTTTTTACCCCCAAGCTATAAGGACTCAGACTCCTGAGACTCATAAGACTCCTGAACAGGTAATCAAATGGCTACCCGGACTATTTACATTGTTTATCATATATGCATAGTCACTTTAACTATACATTCATGTACATACTACCTCAATTGGGCCGAACAACCAGTGCTCCGGCACAGTGGCTTTACCGGGCTGTCTGCATTGTGGCTAACCGGGCTGTCTGCATTGTGGCTAACCGGGCTGTCTGCATTGTGGCTAACCGGGCTGTCTGCATTGTGGCTAACCGGGCTGTCTGCATTGTGGCTAACCGGGCTGTCTGCATTGTGGCTAACCGGGCTGTCTGCATTGTGGCTAACCGGGCTGTCTGCATTGTGGCTAACCGGGCTGTCTGCATTGTGGCTAACCGGGCTGTCTGCATTGTGGCTAACCGGGCTGTCTGCATTGTGGCTAACCGGGCTGTCTGCATTGTGGCTAACCGGGCTGTCTGCATCGAACACGTCAATCCAAAACAATCGGGACATGTCTGTTGAGCCATGGGAAAACTGGGACATTTTCAGCTTCCAGGAATTGTGTACAAATCCTTGCGACATGGGGCCCTGCGTTATCCTGCGGAAACATGAGGTGATGGTGGCAGATGAATGGCACAACAATGGGCCTCAGGATCTTGTCACGGTAAGTCTGCGCATTCAAATTGCCATCGATAAAATGCAAATGCGTTTGTTGTCCGTAGTATGCCTGCCCCATCAGCTTACCGCTCCGTCACATGATTCCATACACGACATCTGCCCGGTACAGTTGAAACTGAGATTCATCCTTGAAGAGCCAGTGGCCATCGAAGGTGAGCAGTTACAACACCGAACTGCAGTCAGGTCAAGACCCTGGTGAGGATGACGAGCTGCAGTCAGGTCAAGACCCTGGTGATGATGACGAGCTGCAGTCAGGTCAAGACCCTGGTGAGGATGACGAGCTGCAGTCAGGTCAAGACCCTGGTGAGGATGACGAGCTGCAGTCAGGTCAAGACCCTGGTGATGATGACGAGCTGCAGTCAGGTCAAGACCCTGGTGAGGATGACGAGCTGCAGTCAGGTCAAGACCCTGGTGAGGATGACGAGCTGCAGTCAGGTCAAGACCCTGGTGAGGATGACGAGCTGCAGTCAGGTCAAGACCCTGGTGAGGATGACGAGCTGCAGTCAGGTCAAGACCCTGGTGAGGATGACGAGCTGCAGTCAGGTCAAGACCCTGGTGATGATGACGAGCTGCAGTCAGGTCAAGACCCTGGTGAGGATGACGAGCTGCAGTCAGGTCAAGACCCTGGTGAGGATGACGAGCTGCAGTCAGGTCAAGACCCTGGTGAGGATGACGAGCTGCAGTCAGGTCAAGACCCTGGTGATGATGACGAGCTGCAGTCAGGTCAAGACCCTGGTGAGGATGACGAGCTGCAGTCAGGTCAAGACCCTGGTGATGATGACGAACTGCAGTCAGGTCAAGACCCTGGTGAGGATGACGAGCTGCAGTCAGGTCAAGACCCTGGTGATGATGACGAACTGCAGTCAGGTCAAGACCCTGGTGAGGATGACGAGCTGCAGTCAGGTCAAGACCCTGGTGATGATGACGAGCACGCAAATGAGCTTCAATGATCTGGGCTGGCGCTGTTACATGTGGTGTGTGGTTGTGAGAGCCTGGTTGAACTTTAAAACTAGGTTGGAGGCAGCTTATAGTAGATGAATTAACATAAAATGCCCTGGCAACAGCTCTGGTGGTCAACACACTGTGTTGTGTGACAAAAACTGCACATTCTAGATTGGCCTTTTTTTGTCCCCAGCACAAGGTGCACCTATGAAATGATCATGCCGTTTAATCAGCTTCTTGATATGCCACACGTTTTCTTTTGTTGCTTTTTGTTATCATGTATCTTTGTTTCATAGTAAAAAAAAGATGATGGTGATGGGAAATAATAAAAAACACTCAACTTCATCTAGTAATAGTTTTCCTTTGTTATTTATTCCAAGGTGTGTCTTTAACTTGTAAATGTATTGTGTGGAGGTGAGCTAGTGGTGTGGCTGATAGAATAGAATGAAAAGGGAGGATGGGAGGAAGAGGGGAGGAGTGAAGGGCTGTTGAAGAAACCAGATGAGGAAGAGGAAGATGTTCAGGGGAATTACTGTCTCTGTTCCAAATAACTCCCTATTCCCTGCGTAGAAAAAAAAAATAAAAAATCAGTTTTGTCCCAGAATTTCTGAATTTACAGTATGTTTACCAATTGTCTGTGCAGCCAGACTTATTTGGCATTCTTCATGCCTCAGTTTTACAGTGATTTTCTTAATGGGTGTATACTTATTAGTAACTGCAGTGTCATAGATGTGTCAAGTGCAGCATCTCCTCATTACACATTTATGTTTTATTTATCTTTTATTTCACCTTTATTTATTTAACCAGTTGAGAACAAGTTCTAATTTACAACTGCGACCTGGCCAAGATAAAAGCAAAGCAGTTCGACCACAAACAACAACACAGAGTTACACAAGGAATAAACAAAAGTACAGTCAAAAACACAGTAGAAAAGTCTTAAATACAGTTTGTGCAAATGAGGTAAGGCAATAAATAGGTCACAGTGGCAAAATAATTACATTTTAGCAATTAAACACTGGAGTCATAGATGTGCAGAAGATGAATGTGCAAGTTGAGATACTGGGGTGCGAAGGAGAAACAATGTGGGGATGAGGTAGTTGGATGAGCTATTTACAGATGGGCTATGTACAGGTGCAGTGATCTGTGATCTGTGTTGGAGGCAATTTTGTAATTGAAATCGCCGAAGTCAAGGATCGGAACGATAGTCAGTTTTACGAGGGTGTGTTTGGCAGCATGAGTGAAGGAGGCTTTGTTGCGAAATAGGAAGCCAATTCTAGATTTAATTTTGTATTGGAGATGCTTAATTTGAGTCTGGAAGGAGAGTTTACAGTCTAACCAGACACCTAGGTATTTGTAGTTGTCCACATATTCTAAGTCAGAAACGTCCAGAGTAGTGATGCTGGACAGGCGGGCAGGTGCAGGCAGCGATCGGTTTAAAAGCATGCATTTAATTTTACTTGCATTTAAGAGCAGTTGGAGGCCACGGAAGGAGTGTTGTATGGCATTGAAGCTCGTCTGGAGGTTTGTTAACTTCTTAGTGATCGTTAACGGGATTGATTTGACACCCAGTGAAATAGCACTTTGCCAAATTCAAAACCAGAAAGACTCATTATAATAATTCATAAATCATGCAAATGTTGTACATCGGTTTAAAGATGAACTTCTTGTTAATCCAGCCACAGTGTCAGATTTCCAAAAGGCTTTACGGCGAAAGCCCTGCGATTATCTGAGGACAGCACCCCAGCAAACATACACATGACAATCATATTTCACAAAACTCTGAAATAATGATATAATTGAAGATCTTCTTCTGTTGGCACGCCAATATGTAAATACATTCTGTCGTTCTCAAAAATGTTCATTTATTTGGTGCGTTTGATCCAGAAAAACACTGGTTCCAACTTGCGCAACATGACTACAAATTATCTAACATAGTTACCTGTAAACTTGATCCAAACATTTCAAACAACTTTCCTAATCCAACTTTAGGTATTTTTAAACATAAATTATAGATAAAATTTAAGACGGGATAAACTGTGTTCAATACCGGATGAAAACAAAGTGGAGCGAGCTTTCAGGTCGAGCGCCGCATCCACAACAGTACACTAGACTCGACCCTAGTTCTGAACAGCCCGCCTTCTTCATTTCTCAAAGGAAAAACATCAACCAATTTCTAAATACTGTTGACATCTAGTGGAAGCGATAGGAACTGCAAGTAAGTGCCTTAGAATACTATATCCATTGAAAAGAGAGTGACCTTAAAAAAAACAATTCCTGGATGGTTTGTCCGGGGGTTTCGCCTGCCAAATACGTTCTGCAATAGTTCTTCAATAGGGCCTGGGTTAAAATATACCAACCTCAGATTTCACACTTCCTGTTTGTATTCCTTCTCAGGTTTTTGCCTGCCATAAGAGTTCTGTTATACTCACAGACATACTTTTAACAGTTCTAGAAACTTTAGTGTTTTCTATCCAAATATATAAATATATTATATGCATATCCTAGCTTCTGGGCCTGAGTAGCAGGCAGTTTACTTTGGGCCCTTTTCATCCGGACGTAAAAATACTGCCCCCTAGTCTTAAGAAGTTTTAACACAGTGTCCAAGGAAGGGCCAGAAGTAGACAGAATGGTGTCGTCTGCGTAGCGGTGGATCAGAGAATCACCAGCAGCAAGAGCAACATCATTGATGTATACAGAGAAGAGAGTCGGCCCGAGAATTGAACCCTGTGGCACCCCCAGAGAGACTGCCAGAGGTCCGGACAACAGGCCCTCAAATTTCACACACTGAACTTTGTCGAAGAAGTTGGTGAAGCAGGCGAGGCAGTCATTAGAGAAATCAAGGCTATTGAGTCTGCCCATAAGAATGTGGTGACTGACCGAGTCAACAGCCTTGGCCAGGTCGATGAATACGGCTGCGCAGTATTGTCTTTTATCGATGGCAGTTATGATATCGTTTAGGACCTTGAGTGTGGCTGAGGTGCACCCATGACCAGCTCGGAAACCAGATTGCATAGCGGAGAAGGTACGGTGGGATTCGAAATGGTGGGTGATCTGTTTGTTAACTTGGCTTCCGAAGACCTTAGAAAGGCAGGGACGGATAGATATAGGTCTGTAACAGTTTGGGTCGAGAGTGTCTCCCCCTTTGAAGAGGGGGATTACCGCGGTACCTTTCCAATCTTTATGAATCTCAGATGATACGAAAGAGCGGTTGAACAGACTGGTAATAGGGGTTGCAACAATTTCGGCAGATCATTTTAGA
>NW_026286210.1:0-2342 GCF_023373465.1 Oncorhynchus keta | reverse complement strand
TCCCATTTTCAAGTTCGTCACGTCCTCTGCATTCATTTTGCTATTACGGTGTTCTGAGTTTGTTATAACCAATTTATTGCTGTGATTACGACATAGGTTAGGCCCTATTGGTCAGGTGCATGCAATGTATACATGTGTCATAAAGAGAGTAAAAGTTGAGGGAATAGAGAATGTTTTTCCATAACATATGAGGGATTTCAGCAACAGAACTTTCCAGTCAGAAATGGCTGTTGCAGCTTCAGTACAGTGGACAGCGTGATGAACACTTGATGTTCTGTGGTGGTCGCTGCAGCAGGGAAGAGAGAGACAACGGGTGCTAGTCTTTTACAAAAAAAAAGTCTGAGCACAATCGTATCAATTGCGGTCGAACTCCCTCTAGTCATTTGTGTGTCTTAGTTTAAGAGCAGTTTGATTAAATAATTATCAGACAAGCTCAGTGCATATGGTTGATTTGATTAAAACGTGTCTATACAGTGCCTTGTGAAAGTATTCGGTCCCCTTGAACTTTGCGACCTTTTACCACATTTCAGGCTTCAAACATAAAGATATAAAACTGTATTTTTTTGTGAAGAATCAACAACAAGTGGGACACAATCATGAAGTGGAACGACATTTATTGGATTTTTCAAACTTTTTTAATAAATCAAAAACTGAAAAATTGGGCGTGCAAAATTATTCAGCCCCCTTAAGTTAATACTTTGTAGCGCCACCTTTTGCTGCGATTACAGCTGTAAGTCGCTTGGGGTATCTCTATCAGTTTTGCACATCGAGAGACTGAAATTTTTTCCCATTCCTCCTTGCAAAACAGCTCGAGCTCAGTGAGGTTGGATGGAGAGCATTTGTGAACCGCAGTTTTCAGTTCTTTCCACAGATTCTCGATTGGATTCAGGTCTGGACTTTGACTTGGCAATTCTAACACCTGGATATGTTTATTTTTTAACCATTCCATTGTAGATTTTGCTTTATGTTTTGGATCATTGTCTTGTTGGAAGACAAATCTCCATCCCAGTCTCAAGTCTTTTGCAGGTTTTCTTCCAGAATGGTCCTGTATTTGGCTCCATCCATCTTCCCATCAATTTTAACCATCTTTCCTGTCCCTGCTGAAGAAAAGCAGGCCCAAACCATGATGCTGCCACCACTATGTTTGACAGTGGGGATGGTGTGTTCAGGGTGATGAGCTGTGTTGCTTTTACGCCAAACATAACGTTTTGCATTGTTGCCAAAAAGTTCAATTTTGGTTTCATCTGACCAGAACACCTTCTTCCACATGTTTGGTGTGTCTCCCAGGTGGCCTGTGGCAAACTTTAAACAACACTTTTTATGGATATCTTTAAGAAATTGCTTTCTTCTTGCCACTCTTCCATAAAGGCCAGATTTGTGCAATATACGACTGATTGTTGTCCTATGGACAGAGTCTCCCACCTCAGCTGTAGATCTCTGCAGCTCATCCAGAGTGATCATGGGCCTCTTGGCTGCATCTCTGATCAGTCTTCTCCTTGTATGAGCTGAAAGTTTAGAGAGACGGCCAGGTCTTGGTAGATTTGCAGTGGTCTGATACTCCTTCCATTTCAATATTATCGCTTGCACAGTGCTCCTTGGGATGTTTAAAGCTTGGGAAATCTTTTTGTATCCAAATCCGGCTTTAAACTTCTTCACAACAGTATCTCGGACCTGCCACTTGTTGTTGATTCTTCACAAAAAAAAATGTTTTCTATCTTTATGTTTGAAGCCTGAAATGTGGCAAAAGGTCGCAAAGTTCAAGGGGGCCGAATACTTTCGCAAGGCACTGTATATGGAGAAATAGATGGTACATTTTTTTTCGACTAATCGATTGGTGGAAAGAACAGACTACTCTTGGTGCACTAATGGACTGTACAAGGTGTTTTTTGATATGTATTTTTATTTCACCTTTATTTAACCAGGTAGGCTAGTTGAGAACAACTTCTCATTTACAACTGCGACCTGGCCAAGATAAAGCACAGCAGTGCGACACAAACAACAACACAGAGTTACACATGGAATAAACATGAGTACAGTCAACACAATAGAAGAAAATAAAGTCTATATACAGTGTGCAAATGGCGTGAGGAGGTAAGACAATAAATAGGCAAATTAACACTGGAGTGATAGATGAGCAGATGATGATGTGCAAGTAGAAATACTGGTGTGCAAAAGAGCAGAAAAGTAAATAAAAACAATATGGGGATGAGGTAGGTAGATTGGGTGGGTTATTTACATATTTACATATTTATGGACTATGTACAGCTGCAGCGATCGGTTAGCTGCTCAGATAGCTGATGTTTAAAGTTAGTGAGGGAAATCTAAGTTCTAGACACAAACTG
>NW_026286209.1:5000-16284 GCF_023373465.1 Oncorhynchus keta | reverse complement strand
GAAACCAAAGTTATTGATAATAAACACCAGGCATAGACAGGATCAGGAAGTATGCACTTAAAAACACAAAAATATAGAAAAGGAGACAACTTGTTTGTACTGTAGCTCACAAAAAACAACTAAAATTTAAATATTCACATGCAGAATTGAAACTCTCGTGATCCTACTGTTAAGGATATTACATTGAGTGAATGCAGATGGATCCTACTGTTAAGGATATTATATTGGAGTGCAGATGGATCAGATATTATATTGGAGGAATGATGGATCCTACTGTTAAGGATATTATATTGGGAGTGAATGCAGATGGATCCTACTGTTAAGGATATTATATTGAAGTGAATGCAGATGGATCCTACTGTTACATTACATTTACATATTACATTGAGTGAATGTCCTACTGTTATTATTATATTGCAGATGGATCGCATTACATTTACATTTCCAGAGCGACTTACAAATTGGTGCATACACCTTATGACATCCAGTGGAACAGCCACTTGCATCTAAATCTTTGGGGGAGAAGGGGGGTGAGAAGGATTACTTACCCTTACTTACCCTATCCTAGGTATTCCTTTGAAGAGGTGGGGGTTTCAGGTGTCTCCGGAAGGTGGTGATTGACCCGCTGTCCTGGCGTCGTGAGGGAGCTTATTCCACCATTGGGGGCCAGAGCAGCGAACAGTTTTGACTGGGCTGAGCGGGAACTGTACTTCAGTGGTAGGGAGGCGAGCAGGCCAGAGGTGGATGAACGCAGTGCCCTTGTTTGGGTGTAGGGCCTGATCAGAGCCTGAGGTACTGAGGTGCCGCTCCCCTCAGCCCGTAGGCAAGCACCATGGTCTTGTAGCGAAGATGCGAAGCCTAACCAAGCCAGTGGAGAGAGCGGAGGAGCGGGGTGACGTGAGAGAACTTGGGAAGGTTGAACACCAGACGGGCTGCGGCGTTCTGGGATGAGTTGTAGGGTTTAATGGCACAGGCAGGGAGCCCAGCCAACAGCGAGTTGCAAATCAAGACGGGGAGATGACAAGTGCCTGGATTTAGACCTGCGCCGTCTCCTGTGTGAGGCAGGGTCACCTGGGATGCTGTAGAGCATGAACCTACAGGAACGGGACACCGCCTTGATGTTAGTTGAGAACGTCAGGGTGTTGTCCAGGATCACGCCAAGGTTCTTAGCGCTCTGGGAGGAGGACACAATGGAGTTGTCAACCGTGATGGCGAGATCATGGAACGGGCAGTCCTTCCCCGGGAGGAAGAGGAGCTCCGTCTTGCTGAGGTTCAGCTTGAGGTGGTGATCCGTCATCCACACTGATATGTCTGCTATGTTAAGGATATTACATTGGAGTGAATGCAGATGGATCCTACTGTTAAGGATATTACATTGGAGTGAATGCAGATGGATCCTACTGTTAAGGATATTACATTGAAGTGAATGCAGATGGATCATACTGTTAAGGATATTACATTGGAGTGAATGCAGATGGATCCTTATGTTAAGGATATTACATTGGAGTGAATGCAGATGGATCCTACTGTTATGGATATTACATTGGAGTGATTGCAGATGGATCCTACTGTTAAAGATATTACATTGGAGTGAATGCAGATGGATCCTACTGTTAAGGATATTACATTGGAGTGAATGCAGATGGATCCTACTGTTAAGGATATTACATTGAAGTGAATGCAGATGGATCCTACTGTTAAGGATATTACATTGGAGTGAATGCAGATGGATCCTACTGTTAAGGATATTACATTGGAGTGAATGCATATGGATCCTTATGTTAAGGATATTATATTGAAGTGAATGCAGATGGATCCTACTGTTAAGGATATTATATTGGAGTGAATGCAGATGGATCCTACTGTTAAGGATATTACATTGGAGTGAATGCAGGACTAACAATGGACATGATTTTGATCAGATAAGCGTCGTTTTGGTTGATCAACTTTATAACAGTAAATATAAATGAGTTAAACATACATGCAGCTGACTGAGCTGACTTCTAATGAGAGGGGCTTCTCTCGTTGTCTTGTTCTTTCTCTTTCTCTCTCTCTCTCTCTCTCGCTCTCTATTTCTCTCTCTCGCTATGTTTCTCTCTCTCTATCTCTCTCTCTTGCTCTCTCTCTTTCTTTCTTTCTTTCTTTCTTTCTTTCTTTCTTTCTTTCTTTCTTTCTTTCTTTCTTTCTTTCTTTCTTTCCTTTCTTTCCCTCTCTCTCTCTCTCTTTCTCTCCTTGTAGTGACTTTGAGTTGGTGTGATACTTCAGGGCATTGTTAGCTAGTTGTCTTGACTCAAAAACAGTAGCCCTGACTACTCAGACGATCGCCACTATTTGACACTTGAAAAAAAAAAAATGGCTGCAGAATCTTTCTCCTCTGTTTTCTGTCCTTTTGGTGTTTTAATACCAGTATATATATATCATATATCCATACTAATATACTCCATATCACTGAGCCTGGAGATATTGCATTCAGCCTCTACACTACCCTAGCAGAGACGTGTTACTGTACTAGGAAATCTGCCTCTGGAGGGGTCTTAAATGGCACTCTATAGGACTCTATAGCACTCTATAGGACTCTATAGGACTCTATAGGACTCTATAGGACTCTATAGCACTCTATAGGACTCTATAGGACTCTATAGGACTCTATAGGACTATAGGACTCTATAGGACTCTATAGGACTCTATAGGACTCTATATCACTCTATATGACTCTATAGGACTCTATAGGACTCTATAGGACTCTATAGGACTCTATATCACTCTATATGACTCTATAGGACTCTATAGGACTCTATAGGACTCTATATGACTCTATAGCACTCCATAGGACTCTATAGCACTCTATAGGACTCTATAGGACTCTATAGGACTCTATATGACTCTATAGCACTCTATATGACTCTATAGCACTCTATAGGACTCTATAGGACTCTATATGACTCTATAGGACTCCATAGGACTCTATATCACTCTATAGGACTCTATATGACTCTATAGCACTCTATAGGACTCTATAGGACTCTATATGACTCTATAGCACTCTATAGGACTCTATAGGACTCTATAGGACTCTATAGGACTCTATATGACTATATAGGACTCTATATGACTCTATAGCACTCTATAGGACTCTATAGGACTCTATATGACTCTATAGCACTCTATATGACTCTATAGGACTCTATAGGTCAAAGGTAGTGCACTATACAGGGAATAGAGTGCCATTTAAGACAAAAACACAGTCTACCAGAGGGGAGTGGAGAGAGGAGAGGGAGAGGAGAGGAGAGGAGAGGAGAGGAGAGGAGGAGAGAGTAGAGAGGAGAGAAGAGGAAAGGAGAGGAGAGGAGAGAAGAGGAGAGGAGAGGAGAGGGAGAGGAAGGAGAGGAGAGGAGAGGAGGAGGGAGAGGAGAGGAGAGGAGAGGAGAGGAGGAGGGAAAGGAAAGGAGAGGAGAGGAAAGGAGGAGAGAGCAGAGAGGAGAAGAGAGGAGAGGAGAGGAGAGGAGAGGGAGGAGAGAGGGAGAGGAGAGGAGAGGGAGAGGAGGAGAGAGTAGAGAGGAGAGAGAGGAGAGAAGAGGAAGGAGAGAGGAGAGGAGAGGAGAGGGAGGAGGGGAGGGGAGGAGAGGAGAGGGAGAGGAGAGAGGAGAGGAGAGGGGAGAGGAGAGGAGAGGTAGAGGAGAGGAAGGAGAGGAGAGGAGAGGAGAGGAGAAGAGAGGAGAGGAGAGGAGAGGAGAGGAGAGGAGAGGAGAGGAGAGGAGAGGAGGAGAGAGTAGAGAGGAGAGAGAGAGGAGAGGGAGAGGAGAGGAGAGGGTAGAGGAGAGGAGAGGAGAGGAGAGGAGAAGAGAGGAGGAGAGAGTAGAGAGGAGAGAAGAGGAAAGGAGAGGAGAGGAGAGGAGAGGAGAGGAGAGGAGAGGAGTAAGGGAATAAAGGCCATATTTCCTCCTTGATTTCCTCTGATACCTACTGTGACAGGTTATGACTCTGTAGGGAAATAAAGAAGATGACCAGGGAATTAGAGTTCATCATGGTCCTTCTCTGTAATGGGTTGTCAGATAACACAGCCCTGACACCCTTAAAACATACTGGACACAATTAAACCTAATGCTTTAACGACAGACAGACAGACAGACAGACAGCGCTGTGTTAGCACTGATCTGATGACAGGGCCATCTGCATCCCACACATGAACCATTAGAACAGGGAGGAGAGGATCTATTGATGCTGGAATGAGACAAAGATTTACTGACATACAATGGAGACCTCTCTCCTCCATCTCCTCATATCTCTTCCATCTCCCCCATCTCCTCTCTCCTCATCTCTCCTCCATCTCCTCATATCTCTTCCATCTCCTCTCTTCTCCATCTCCCCCATCTCCTCTCTCCTCCTCTCTCCTCCATCTCCTCATATCTCTTCCATCTCCCCCATCTCCTCTCTCCTCATCTCTCCTCCATCTCCTCATCTCTCCTCCTCCTCTCTCATCCTCGCTCCCACATTTCCTCTCTCCTCCATCTCCTCCTATCTCCTCCACTCCCCCCCCTCCTCCTCTCTCCCCACCTCATCTCACATCTATTTCTCTCTCCATCTCCTCTCTTCTCCTCCTCCTCCTCCTGCTCCCCCTCCTCCTCCTCCTTTCTCTCCTGAGTCTCCTGTTCATCCCCATCTCTCTCCTGAGTCAGTGGGGAGACTGGTGTCAGACAGGCTTGGAGAGAATGTGTATAAATGACCGTAGGAACAGTAGAGGTGCTCAGGGTTAGAGATGCCATTTCACATTGTGATTTATCCTTCTGGCCCAAATTCCCCTTGGAGACCTTAAAGTGGGCGGCTGGAGAAAAGAGAGAAAACGAGTGTATCTTCGTGCATAGAGGCCTTCATATGCCTTCATATTTGCAGAGCGAAATACATTTGTGCTCAACAAAAAATACAATCAGCGTGCATGACACCAAAACGAGAAAAGAGAAATCGAACATTATGCGCCTAACCTTCTCTGGTATTGGGACGGCGGTGAATAAATATTCACAAACACGATACATAGTAGTACAGCACTATACCCAGCCTGGTATTCTACTAACATCAGGGCTGGGCTGGGGTATATTACCCAGCCTGGTAAATTACTAACATCTGGTCTGGGGTATACTACTAACATCAGGGCTGGGGTATATTACTAACATCAGGTCTGGAGTATACTACTAACATCAGGTCTGGGGTATTCTACTAACATCAGGGCTGGGGTATACTACTAACATCAGGGCTGGGGTATTCTACTAACATCAGGGCTGGGGTATATTACTAACATCAGGGCTGGGGTATTCTACTAACATCAGGTCTGGGGTATTCTACTAACATCAGGTCTGGAGTATACTACTAACATCAGGTCTGGGGTATTCTACTAACATCAGGGCTGGGGTATACTACTAACATCAGGGCTGGGGTATTCTACTAACATCAGGGCTGGGGTATTCTACTAACATCAGGTCTGGGGTATTCTACTAACATCAGGGGGTATATTACTAACATCAGGGCTGGGGTATTCTACTAACATCAGGTATATACTACTAACATCAGGGCTGGGGTATATTACTAACATCAGGTCTGGGGTATTCTACTAACATCAGGGCTGGGGTATACTACTAACATCAGGGCTGGGATATACTACTAACATCAGGGCTGGGGTATACTACTAACATCAGGGCTGGGTATACTACTAACATCAGGGCTGGGGTATTCTACTAACATCAGGGCTGGGGTATACTACTAACATCAGGGCTGGAGTATACTACTAACATCAGGGCTGATTCTACTAACATCAGGGCTGGGGTATTCTACTAACATCAGGGCTGGGGTATACTACTAACATCAGGGCTGGGGTATTCTACTAACATCAGGGCTGGGGTATATTACTAACATCAGGGCTGGGGTATACTACTAACATCAGGGCTGGGGTATTCTACTAACATCAGGGCTGGGGTATATTACTAACATCAGGGCTGGGGTATTCTACTAACATCAGGTCTGGGGTATACTACTAACATCAGGTCTGGGGTATATTACTAACATCAGGGCTGGGGTATACTAACATCAGGGCTGGGGTATATTACTAACATCAGGGCTGGGGTATACTACTAACATCAGGGCTGGGGTATATTACTAACATCAGGGCTGGGGTATATTACTAACATCAGGGCTGGGGTATATTACTAACATCAGGGCTGGGGTATACTACTAACATCAGGGCTGGGGTATTCTACTAACATCAGGGCTGGGGTATATTACTAACATCAGGGCTGGGGTATATTACTAACATCAGGGCTGGGGTATTCTACTAACATCAGGGCTGGGGTATATTACTAACATCAGGGCTGGGGTATTCTACTAACATCAGGGCTGGGGTATATTACTAACATCAGGACTGGGGTATACTACTAACATCAGGGCTGGGGTATTCTACTAACATCAGGGCTGGGGTATACTACTAACATCAGGGCTGGGGTATACTACTAACATCAGGGCTGGGGTATTCTACTAACATCAGGGCTGGGGTATTCTACTAACATCAGGGCTGGGGTATATTACTAACATCAGGGCTGGGGTATATTACTAACATCAGGGCTGGGGTATTCTACTAACATCAGGGCTGGGGTATTCTACTAACATCAGGGCTGGGGTATTCTACTAACATCAGGGCTGGGGTATTCTACTAACATCAGGGCTGGGGTATTCTACTAACATCAGGGCTGGGGTATATTACTAACATCAGGGCTGGGGTATACTACTAACATCAGGGCTGGGGTATTCTACTAACATCAGGACTGGGGTATACTACTAACATCAGGGCTGGGGTATTCTACTAACATCAGGGCTGGGGTATACTACTAACATCAGGTCTGGGGTATACTACTAACATCAGGGCTGGGGTATACTACTAACATCAGGGCTGGGGTATACTACTAACATCAGGGCTGGGGTATATTACTAACATCAGGGCTGGGGTATACTACTAACATCAGGGCTGGGGTATTCTACTAACATCAGGGCTGGGGTATTCTACTAACATCAGGGCTGGGGTATTCTACTAACATCAGGGCTGGGGTATACTACTAACATCAGGGCTGGGGTATATTACTAACATCAGGGCTGGGGTATTCTACTAACATCAGGGCTGGGGTATTCTACTAACATCAGGGCTGGGGTATACTACTAACATCAGGTCTGGGGTATATTACTAACATCAGGGCTGGGGTATTCTACTAACATCAGGGCTGGGGTATTCTACTAACATCAGGGCTGGGGTATTCTACTAACATCAGGGCTGGGGTATATTACTAACATCAGGTCTGGGGTATATTACTAACATCAGGGCTGGGGTATATTACTAACATCAGGCCTGGGGTATATTACTAACATCAGGGCTGGGGTATACTACTAACATCAGGGCTGGGGTATTCTACTAACATCAGGGCTGGGGTATATTACTAACATCAGGGCTGGGGTATTCTACTAACATCAGGGCTGGGGTATTCTACTAACATCAGGGCTGGGGTATATTACTAACATCAGGGCTGGGGTATACTACTAACATCAGGTCTGGGGTATATTACTAACATCAGGGCTGGGGTATTCTACTAACATCAGGGCTGGGGTATACTACTAACATCAGGGCTGGGGTATACTACTAACATCAGGGCTGGGGTATACTACTAACATCAGGTCTGGGGTATACTACTAACATCAGGTCTGGGGTATTCTACTAACATCAGGGCTGGGGTATACTACTAACATCAGGGCTGGGGTATACTACTAACATCAGGGCTGGGGTATACTACTAACATCAGGGCTGGGGTATACTACTAAAATCAGGGCTGGGGTATACTACTAACATCAGGGCTGGGGTATACTACTAACATCAGGGCTGGGGTATACTACTAACATCAGGTCTGGGGTATACTACTAACATCAGGGCTGGGGTATTCTACTAACATCAGGGCTGGGGTATATTACTAACATCAGGGCTGGGGTATTCTACTAACATCAGGGCTGGGGTATATTACTAACATCAGGGCTGGGGTATATTACTAACATCAGGGCTGGGGTATACTACTAACATCAGGGCTGGGGTATATTACTAACATCAGGGCTGGGGTATACTACTAACATCAGGGCTGGGGTATACTACTAACATCAGGGCTGGGGTATACTACTAACATCAGGGCTGGGGTATATTACTAACATCAGGGCTGGGGTATATTACTAACATCAGGTCTGGGGTATACTACTAACATCAGGGCTGGGGTATTCTACTAACATCAGGGCTGGGGTATATTACTAACATCAGGGCTGGGGTATATTACTAACATCAGGGCTGGGGTATTCTACTAACATCAGGGCTGGGGTATACTACTAACATCAGGGCTGGGGTATTCTACTAACATCAGGGCTGGGGTATACTACTAACATCAGGGCTGGGGTATTCTACTAACATCAGGGCTGGGGTATACTACTAACATCAGGGCTGGGGTATACTACTAACATCAGGGCTGGGGTATACTACTAACATCAGGGCTGGGGTATACTACTAACATCAGGGCTGGGGTATACTACTAACATCAGGGCTGGGGTATTCTACTAACATCAGGGCTGGGGTATACTACTAACATCAGGGCTGGGGTATTCTACTAACATCAGGGCTGGGGTATTCTACTAACATCAGGGCTGGGGTATTCTACTAACATCAGGGCTGGGGTATTCTACTAACATCAGGGCTGGGGTATACTACTAACATCAGGTCTGGGGTATTCTACTAACATCAGGGCTGGGGTATATTACTAACATCAGGGCTGGGGTATACTACTAACATCAGGGCTGGGGTATTCTACTAACATCAGGTCTGGGGTATTCTACTAACATCAGGGCTGGGGTATACTACTAACATCAGGGCTGGGGTATTCTACTAACATCAGGGCTGGGGTATTCTACTAACATCAGGGCTGGGGTATACTACTAACATCAGGACTGGGGTATTCTACTAACATCAGGGCTGGGGTATTCTACTAACATCAGGACTGGGGTATACTACTAACATCAGGGCTGGGGTATACTACTAACATCAGGGCTGGGGTATACTACTAACATCAGGGCTGGGGTATATTACTAACATCAGGGCTGGGGTATATTACTAACATAAGGGCTGGGGTATATTACTAACATCAGGGCTGGGGTATATTACTAACATCAGGGCTGGGGTATACTACTAACATCAGGGCTGGGGTATATTACTAACATCAGGTCTGGGGTATACTACTAACATCAGGGCTGGGGTATATTACTAACATCAGGGCTGGGGTATATTACTAACATCAGGTCTGGGGTATACTACTAACATCAGGGCTGGGGTATTCTACTAACATCAGGGCTGAGGTATATTACTAACATCAGGGCTGGGGTATATTACTAACATCAGGGCTGGGGTATTCTACTAACATCAGGGCTGGGGTATACTACTAACATCAGGGCTGGGGTATTCTACTAACATCAGGGCTGGGGTATATTACTAACATCAGGGCTGGGGTATTCTACTAACATCAGGTCTGGGGTATACTACTAACATCAGGGCTGGGGTATACTACTAACATCAGGGCTGGGGTATACTACTAACATCAGGGCTGGGGTATACTACTAACATCAGGTCTGGGGTATACTACTAACATCAGGGCTGGGGTATACTACTAACATCAGGCTGGGGCATACTACTAACATCAGGGCTGGGGTATTCTACTAACATCAGGGCTGGGGGTATTCTACTAACATCAGGGCTGGGGTATTCTACTAACATCAGGGCTGGGGTATTCTACTAACATCAGGGCTGGGGCATACTACTAACATCAGGTCTGGGGTATTCTACTAACATCAGGGCTGGGGTATATTACTAACATCAGGGCTGGGGTATACTACTAACATCAGGACTGGGGTATTCTACTAACATCAGGACTGGGGTATTCTACTAACATCAGGGCTGGGGTATACTACTAACATCAGGGCTGGGGTATTCTACTAACATCAGGACTGGGGTATTCTACTAACATCAGGGCTGGGGTATACTACTAACATCAGGACTGGGGTATTCTACTAACATCAGGGCTGGGGTATTCTACTAACATCAGGACTGGGGTATACTACTAACATCAGGGCTGGGGTATTCTACTAACATCAGGGCTGGGGTATTCTACTAACATCAGGGCTGGGGTATTCTACTAACATCAGGGCTGGGGTATACTACTAACATCAGGGCTGGGGTATATTACTAACATCAGGGCTGGGGTATACTATAACATCAGGCTACTAACATCAGGTCTGGGGCTATATACTACTAACATCAGGGCTGGGGTATACTACTAACATCAGGGCTGGGGTATTCTACTAACATCAGGGCTGGGGTATTCTACTCAGGGCTGGGGTATACTACTAACATCAGGGCTGGGGTATACTACTAACATCAGGGCTGGGGTATACTACTAACATCAGGGCTGGGGTATACTACTAACATCAGGGCTGGGGTATTCTACTAACATCAGGGCTGGGGTATACTACTAACATCAGGGCTGGGGTATAGTACTAACATCAGGGCTGGGGTATTCTACATAACATCATCAGGGCTGGGGTATACTACTAACATCAGGGCTGGGGTATACTACTAACATCAGGTCTGGGGTATTCTACTAACATCAGGTCTGGGGTATTCTACTAACATCAGGGCTGTGGTATTCTACTAACATCAGGGCTGGGGTATATTACTAACATCAGGGGCTGGGGTATACTACTAACATCAGGCTGGGGTATTTTACTAACATCAGGCTGGGGTATACTACTAACATCAGGCTGGGGTATACTACTAACATCAGGCTGGGGCATTCTACTAACATCAGGCTGGGGCATTCTACCAACATCAGGGCTGGGGTATACTACTAACATCAGGGTCTGGGGTATTCTATTAACATCAGGGCTGGGGTATACTACTAACATCAGGGCTGGGGGTATACTACTAACATCAGGGCTGGGGTATTCTACTAACATCAGGGCTGGGGTATTCTACTCAGGCTACTACTAACATCAGGGCTGGGGTATACTACTAACATCAGGGCTGGGGTATTCTACTAACATCAGGGCTGGGGTATTCTACTAACATCAGGGCTGGGGTATATTACTAACATCAGGGCTGGGGCATATTACTAACATCAGGCTGGGGTATACTACTAACATCAGGGCTGGGGTATATTACTAACATCAGGGCTGG
>NW_026286208.1:5000-10000 GCF_023373465.1 Oncorhynchus keta | reverse complement strand
GTTCTCCTCGAGACTACCTGTCTGTTCTCACCTGACTACCCGTCTGTTCTCACTACCCGTCTGTCTCCCACCAGTCCAGTGTTCTCACCTGTAGACTACCCGTCTGTTCTCACCTGTAGACTACCCGTCTGTTCTCACCTGTAGACTACCCGTCTGTTCTCACCTGTAGACTACCCGTCTGTTCTCACCTGTAGACTACCTGTCTGTTCTCACCTGTAGACTACCCGTCTGTTCTCACCTGTAGACTACCAGTCTGTTCTCACCTGTAGACTACCAGTCTGTTCTCACCTGTAGACTACCCGTCTGTTCTCACCTGTAGACTACCAGTCTGTTCTCACCTGTAGACTACCAGTCTGTTCTCACCTGTAGACTACCCGTCTGTTCTTACCTGTAGACTACCAGTCTGTTCTCACCTGTAGACCTGTAGACTACCCATCTGTTCTCCTGTAGACCTGTAGACTACCAGTCTGTTCTCCCCTGTAGACTACCAGTCTGTTCTCACCTGTAGACTACCAGTCTGTTCTCACCTGTAGACTACCAGTCTGTTCTCACCTGTAGACTACCAGTCTGTTCTCACCTGTAGACTACCCGTCTGTTCTCACCTGTAGACTACCCGTCTGTTCTCACCTGTGACTCCCGTCTGTTCTCACCTGTAGACTACCCGCCTGTTCTCACCTGTAGACTACCCATCTGTCTGTTCTCACCTGTAGACTACACCTGTAGACCAGTCTGTTCTCACCAGTAGACTACCAGTTGTTCTCACCTGTAGACTACCAGTCTGTTCTCACCTGTAGACTACCAGTCTGTTCTCACCTGTAGACTACCCGTCTGTTCTCACCTGTACCTGTCTGTTCTCACCTGTACCAGTCTGTTCTCACCTGTAGACTACCAGTCTGTTCTCACCTGTAGACTAGTCTGTTTCTCACCTGTAGACTACTTTGTTCTCACTCTGTAGACTACCTGTCTGTTCCTCTCACCTGTAGACTACCAGTCTGTTCTCACCTGTAGACTACCCGTCTGTTCTCACCTGTAGACTATACCACCTGTCTGTCTGTTCTCACCTGTAGAATACCAGTCTGTTCTCACCTGTAGACTACCAGTCTGTTCTCACCTGTAGACTACCAGTCTGTTCTCACCTGTAGACTACCCGTCTGTTCTCACCTGTAGACTACCTGTCTGTTCTCACCTGTAGACTACCAGTCTGTTCTCACCTGTAGACTACCAGTCTGTTCTTACCTGTAGACTACCAGTCTGTTCTCACCTGTAGACTACCAGTCTGTTCTCACCTGTAGACTACCCGTCTGTTCTCCCCTGTAGACCTGTAGACTACCAGTCTGTTCTCACCTGTAGACTACCAGTCTGTTCTCACCTGTAGACTACCCATCTGTTTTCACCTATACCCATCTGTTCTCCCTGTAGACCTGTTCTCACCTGACTACCAGTCTGTTCTGTTCTCACCTGTAGACTACCAGTCTGTTCTCACCTGTAGACTACCAGTATGTTCTCACCTGTAGACTACCAGTCTGTTCTCTCACCTGTAGACTACCCGTCTGTTCTCACCTGTAGACTACCAGTCTGTTCTCACCTGTAGACTACCCGTCTGTTCTCCCTCGTAGACCTGTAGACTACCAGTCTGTTCTCACCTGTAGACCTGTAGACTACCCATCTGTTCTCCCTGTAGACTACCAGTCTACCACCTGAGCTACCAGTCTGTTCTCACCTCCCCTGTAGACTACCACCTAGTCTGTTCTCACCTGTAGACTACCAGTCTGTTCTCACCTGTAGACTACCAGTCTGTTCTCACCTGTAGACTACCAGTCTGTTCTCACCTGTAGACTACCCATCTGTTCTCACCTGTAGATTACCTGTCTGTTCTCCCCTGTATACTACCAGTCTGTTCTCACCTGTAGACTACCCATCTGTTCTCACCTGTAGACTACCCATCTGTTCTCACCTGTAGACTACCAGTCTGTTCTCCCCTGTATACTACCCATCTGTTCTCACCTGTAGACTACCTGTCTGTTCTCACCTGTAGACTACCCATCTGTTCTCACCTGTAGACTACCCGTCTGTTCTCACATGTAGACTACCCATCTGTTCTCACCTGTAGACTACCAGTCTGTTCTCACCTGTAGACTACCAGTCTGTTCTCACCTGTAGACTACCCGTCTGTTCTCACCTGTAGACTACCAGTCTGTTCTCACCTGTAGACTACCAGTCTGTTCTCACCTGTAGACTACCAGTCTGTTCTCACCTGTAGACTACCAGTCTGTTCTCACCTGTAGACTACCCGTCTGTTCTCACCTGTAGACTACCCATCTGTTCTCACCTGTAGTCTACCAGTCTGTTCTCACCTGTAGACTACCCGTCTGTTCTCACATGTAGACTACCCATCTGTTCTCACCTGTAGACTACCAATCTGTTCTCACCTGTAGACTACCAAAGTCTATGATCATCAGGTCAGACTTGGCGTGGTAGAAGCCAGACTTAGGCACCAGCAGGTATGAAGGCTTTAGGTCAATCTTCAGGTCCAGAATCTTCCGGGTCTCAATGATGTGAGACAGACCTGCACAGAGGACAAAACCATCCTCAATAGATGTTAGATAATGAAGAACCAGGAAGAGGCAAACATCTACCTGGCAGGGTGTGTTTGAGTTATGACGGTTGTAATAACATCTTATGTAGCTGTTATAGAAGCGTTATGAACGCATAGGCAGTGTTTCCTGTTTCCTGTACCCACCAGTGGCTGTTATATAGTGTTTCCTGTTTCCTGTACCCACCAGTGGCTGTTATATAGTGTTTTCCTGTTTCTGTACCCACCAGTGGCTGTTATATAGTGTTTCCTGTTTCCTGTACCTGAGTGGCTGTTATATAGTGTTTACTGTTTCCTGTACCCACCGGTGGCTGTTATAAAGTGTTTCCTGTTTCCTGTACCCACCAGTGGCTGTTATAAAGTGTTTCCTGTACCCACCAGTGGCTGTTATAAAGTGTTTCCTGTTTCATGTGCCCACCAGTGGCTGTTATAAAGTGTTTCCTGTTTCCTGTACCCACCAGTGGCTGTTATATAGTGTTTCCTGTACCCACCAGTGGCTGTTATATAGTGTTTCCTGTACCCACCAGTGGCTGTTAAATAGTGTTTCCTGTTTCCTGTACCCACCAGTGGCTGTCATAAAGTGTTTCCTGTTTCCTGTACCCACCA
This sequence comes from Oncorhynchus keta, assembly GCF_023373465.1. Taxonomy (NCBI): domain Eukaryota; kingdom Metazoa; phylum Chordata; class Actinopteri; order Salmoniformes; family Salmonidae; genus Oncorhynchus; species Oncorhynchus keta. The sequence continues at coordinate 6,801 of NW_026286208.1, read as the reverse complement.
GTGGCTGTTATAAAGTGTTTCCGGTTTCCTGTACCCACCAGTGGCTGTTATATAGTGTTTCCTGTTTCCTGTACCCACCAGTGGCTGTCATAAAGTGTTTCCTGTTTCCTGTACCCACCAGTGGCTGTTATAAAGTGTTTCCGGTTTCCTGTACCCACCAGTGGCTGTTATATAGTGTTTCCTGTTTCCTGTACCCACCAGTGGCTGTTATAAAGTGTTTCCTGTTTCCTGTACCCACCAGTGGCTGCTATAAAGTGTTTCCTGTTTCTCTGTACCCACCAGTGGCTGTTATAAAGTGTTTCCTGTTTCCTGTACCCACCTGTGGCTGTCATATAGTGTTTCCTGTTTCCTGTACCCACCAGTGGCTGTTATAGTGTTTCCTGTTTCTCTGTACCCACCAGTGGCTGTTATAAAGTGTTTCCTGTTTCCTGTACCCACCTGTGGCTGTCATATAGTGTTTCCTGTTTCCTGTACCCACCAGTGGCTGTTATAGTGTTTCCTGTTTCTCTGTACCCACCAGTGGCTGTCATATAGTGTTTCCTGTTTCTCTGTACCCACCAGTGGCTGTTATAAAGTGTTTCCTGTTTCTCTGTACCCACCAGTGGCTGTTATAAAGTGTTTCCTGTTTCCTGTACCCACCAGTGGCTGTCATATAGTGTTTCCTGTTTCCTGTACCCACCAGTGGCTGTCATATAGTGTTTCCTGTACCCACCAGTGGCTGTCATATAGTGTTTCCTGTACCCACCAGTGGCTGTCATATAGTGTTTCCTGTTTCCTGTACCCACCAGTGGCTGTCATAAAGTGTTTCCTGTTTCCTGTACCCACCAGTGGCTGTCATATAGTGTTTCCTGTTTCCTGTACCCACCAGTGGCTGTCATATAGTGTTTCCTGTTTCCTGTACCCACCAGTGGCTGTTATATAATGTTTACTGTTTCCTGTACCCACCAGTGGCTGTCATATAGTGTTTACTGTTTCTCTGTACCCACCAGTGGCTGTCATATAGTGTTTCCTGTTTCTCTGTACCCACCAGTGGCTGTCATATAGTGTTTACTGTTTCCTGTACCCACCAGTGGCTGTCATATAGTGTTTCCTTTTTCTCTGTTGGCTGTCATATAGTGTTTACTGTTTCCTGTACCCACCAGTGGCTGTTATAAAGTGTTTCCTGTTTCCTGTACCCACCAGTGGCTGTTATAAAGTGTTTCCTGTTTCCTGCTTACCCACCAGTGGCTGTCATATAGTGTTTAGTGTTTCCTGTACCCACCAGTGGCTGTCATATAGTGTTTCCTGTTTCCTGTACCCACCAGTGGCTGTTATATAGTGTTTCCTGTTTCCTGTACCCACCAGTGGCTGTTATAAAGTGTTTCCTGTTTCCTGTACCCACCAGTGGCTGCTATAAAGTGTTTCCTGTTTCTCTGTACCACAAGTGGCTGTTATAAAGTGTTTCCTGTTTCCTGTACCCACCTGTGGCTGTCATATAGTGTTTCCTGTTTCCTGTACCCACCAGTGGCTGTTATAGTGTTTCCTGTTTCTCTGTACCCACCAGTGGCTGTTATAAAGTGTTTCCTGTTTCCTGTACCCACCTGTGGCTGTCATATAGTGTTTCCTGTTTCCTGTACCCACCAGTGGCTGTTATAGTGTTTCCTGTTTCTCTGTACCCACCAGTGGCTGTCATATAGTGTTTCCTGTTTCTCTGTACCCACCAGTGGCTGTTATAAAGTGTTTCCTGTTTCTCTGTACCCACCAGTGGCTGTTATAAAGTGTTTCCTGTTTCCTGTACCCACCAGTGGCTGTCATATAGTGT
>NW_026286207.1:0-10084 GCF_023373465.1 Oncorhynchus keta | reverse complement strand
TAGTAGTAGCAGTAGTATTAGTAGTAGAAGGGTAGTGGTAGTAGTAGTAATATTAGTAGTAGAAGGGTAGTGGTAGTAGTTTAATGATGGTAGTAGTAGTAGTAGTAGTAGTAGTAGTAGTAGTAGTAGTAGAAGAAGGGTAGTGGTAGTAGTAGTAATATTAGTAGTAGAAGGGTAGTGGTAGTAGTTTAATGATGGTAGTAGTAGTAGTAATAGTAGCAGTAGTAATAGTATTAGTAGTAGAAGGGTAATGGTAGTAGTTTAATGATGGCAGTAGAAGTAGTAGTAGTAGTAGTAGTAGTAGTAGTACCCACGTGCACGCGCAAGACCCACGTGGAGTTCCAGGTCTCCGGTAGCCTCTGGAACTGCCGATCTGCGGCCAATAAGGCAGAGTTCATCTCAGCCTATGCCTCCCTCCAGTCCCTCGACTTCTTGGCACTGACGGAAACATGGATCACCACAGATAACACTGCTACTCCTACTGCTCTCTCTTCGTCCGCCCACGTGTCTCGCACACCCCGAGAGCTTCTGGTCAGCGGGGTGGTGGCACCGGGATCCTCATCTCTCCCAAGTGGTCATTCTCTCTTTCTCCCTTACCCATCTGTCTATCGCCTCCTTTGAATTTCATGCTGTCACAGTTACCAGCCCTTTCAAGCTTAACATCCTTATCATTTATCGCCCTCCAGGTCCCCTCGGAGAGTTCATCAATGAGCTTGATGTCTTGATAAGCTCCTTTCCTGAGGACGGCTCACCTCTCACAGTTCTGGGCGACTTTAACCTCCCCACGTCTACCTTTGACTCATTCCTCTCTGCCTCCTTCTTTCCACTCCTTTCCTCTTTTGACCTCACCCTCTCACCTTCCCCCTACTCACAAGGCAGGCAATACGCTCGACCTCATCTTTACTAGATGCTGTTCTTCCACTAACCTCATTGCAACTCCCCTCCAAGTCTCCGACCACTACCTTGTATCCTTTTCCCTCTCGCTCTCATCCAACACTTCCCACACTGCCCCTACTCGGATGGTATCGCGCCGTCCCAACCTTCGCTCTCTCTCCCCCGCTACTCTCTCCTCTTCCATCCTATCATCTCTTCCCTCTGCTCAAACCTTCTCCAACCTATCTCCTGATTCTGCCTCCTCAACCCTCCTCTCCTCCCTTTCTGCATCCTTTGACTCTCTATGTCCCCTATCTTCCAGGCCGGCTCGGTCCTCCCCTCCCCGCTCCGTGGCTCGACGACTCATTGCGAGCTCACAGAACAGGGCTCCGGGCAGCCGGCGGAAATGGAGGAAACTTCGCCTCCCTGCGGACCTGGCATCCTTTCGCTCCCTCCTCTCTACATTTTCCTCCTCTGTCTCTGCTGCTAAAGCCACTTTCTACCACTCTAAATTCCAAGCATCTGCCTCTAACCCTAGGAAGCTCTTTGCCACCTTCTCCTCCCTCCTGAATCCTCCTCCCCTCCCCCTCCTCCCTCTCTGCAGATGACTTCGTCAACCATTTTGAAAAGAAGGTCGACGACATCCGATCCTCGTTTGCTAAGTCAAACGACACCGCTGGTTCTGCTCACACTGCCCTACCCGGTGCTCTGACCTCTTTCTCCCTCTCTCTCCAGATGAAATCTCGCGTCTTGTGACGGCCGGCCGCCCAACAACCTGCCCGCTCGACCCTATCCCCTCCTCTCTTCTCCAGACCATTTCCGGAGACCTTCTCCCTTACCTCACCTCGCTCATCAACTCATCCCTGACCGCTGGCTACGTCCCTTCCGTCTTCAAGAGAGCGAGAGTTGCACCCCTTCTGAAAAAACCTACACTCGATCCCTCCGATGTCAACAACTACAGACCAGTATCCCTTCTTTCTTTTCTCTCCAAAACTCTTGAACGTGCCGTCCTTGGCCAGCTCTCCCGCTATCTCTCTCAGAATGACCTTCTTGATCCAAATCAGTCAGGTTTCAAGACTAGTCATTCAACTGAGACTGCTCTTCTCTGTATCACGGAGGCGCTCCCGCACCGCTAAAGCTAACTCTCTCTCCTCTGCTCTCATCCTTCTAGACCTATCGGCTGCCTTCGATACTGTGAACCATCAGATCCTCCTCTCCACCCTCTCCGAGTTGGGCATCTCCGGCGCGGCCCACGCTTGGATTGCGTCCTACCTGACAGGTCGCTCCTACCAGGTGGCGTGGCGAGAATCTGTCTCCTCACCACGCGCTCTCACCACTGGTGTCCCCCAGGGCTCTGTTCTAGGCCCTCTCCTATTCTCGCTATACACCAAGTCACTTGGCTCTGTCATAACCTCACATGGTCTCTCCTATCATTGCTATGCAGACGACACACAATTAATCTTCTCCTTTCCTCCTTCTTGATGACCAGGTGGTGAATCGCATCTCTCTGCATGTCTTTCAGCGTTATCACAATAAAGCGTGGATGACGGATCGACTGTTGAACGCTTGGGTAAGACGATGTTTCTTCTCCTCCCGGGGAAGCGACTGCCCGCTCCATGATCTCGCCATCACAGTTGATGCAACTCCATTTGTGTCTCCCAGAGCGCTAAGAACCTTGGCGTGATCCTGGACAACACCCTGTCGTTCTCAACTAACATCATAAGGCCCATTCCTGTTCATGTTTCATAACATCCGCAGAGCATTTACCTGCCTTCACACAGGAAGTGGCAGGTCCTAATCCAGGCACTTGTCATCTCCCCGTCTAGATTACTTGATCTCTGCTGTTATTAAAGCCCCTGCCTGTGCCATTAAACCCTACAACTCATCCAGAACGCCGCAGCCCGTCTGGTGTTCAACCTTCCCAAGTTCTCTGACGTCACCCCGCTCCTCCGCTCTCTCCACTGGCTTCCAGTTGAAGCTCGCATCAGCTACAAGACCATGGTGCTTGCCTACGGAGCTGTGAGGGGAACGGCACCTCAGTACCTCCAGGCTCTGATCAGGCCCTACACCCAAACAAGGGCACTGCGTTCATCCACCTCCTGGCCTGCTACGCCTCCCTACCACTGAGGAAGTACAGTTCCCGCTCAGCCCAGTCAAAACTGTTCGCTGCTCTGGCCCCCAATGGTGGAACAAACTCCTCACGACGCCAGGACAGGCGAGTCAATCACCACCTTCCGGGAGACACCTGAAACCCCACCTCTTTAAGGAATACCTAGGATAGGGTAAGTAATCCTTCTCACCCCCCTTTAAGATTTAGATGCACTATTGTAAAGTGGCTGTTCTACTGGATGTCATAAGGTGAACGCACCAATTTGTAAGTCGCTCTGGATAAGAGCGTCTGCTAAATGACTTAAATGTAAATGTAGTAGTAGAAGGGTAGTGGTAGTAGTTTAATGATGGTGGTAGTAGTAGTAGTAGTAGTAGAAGGATAGTGGTAGAAGTTTAATGATGGTAGTAGTAGTAGTAGTAGTAGTAGTAGTAGAAGAAGAAGGGTAGTGGTAGAAGTTTAATGATGGTAGTAGTAGTAGTAGTAGTAGTAGTAGTAGAGAAGGGTAGTGGTAGAATTTAATGAAGATTTTAGGAGAAGGGTAGTGGTAGTAGTGTAATAATGTTATTAGTAGAAATCAAATCAAATGTTATTTGTCACATACACATGGATAGCAGATGTTAATGCGAGTGTAGCGAAACACTTGTGCTTCTAGTTCCGACAATGCAGTAATTAACAACGAGTAATCTAACCTAACAATTCCACAACTACTACCGTATACATACAAGTGTAAAGGGATAAAGAATATGTACATAAAGATACATGAATGAGTGATGGTACAGAACGGCATAGGCAAGATGCAGTAGATGGTATCGAGTACAGTATATACATATGAGATGAGTAATGTAGGGTATGTAAACAAAGTGGCATAGTTTAAAGTGGCTAGTGATACATGTATTACATAAAGATGCAGTAGATGATATAGAGTACAGTATATACATATACATATGAGATGACTAATGTAGGGTATGTAAAAAGTATATTAAGTGGCACTGTTTAAAGTGGCTAGTAATATATTTTTTACATCAATTTCCATTTTTGTCCATTTTTAAAGTGGCTGGAGTTGAGTCAGTATGTTGACAGCAGCCACTCAATGTTAGTGGTGGCTGTGATGGCCTTGAGATAGAAGCTGTTTTTCAGTCTCTCGGTCCCTGCTTTGATGCACCTGTACTGAACACGCCTTCTGGATGATAGCGAGGTGAACAGGCAGTGGCTTCGGTGGTTGTTGTCCTTGATGATCTTTATGTCCTTCCAGTGACATCGGGGTGTAGGTGTCCTGGAGGGCAGGTAGTTTGCCCCCGGTGATGCGTTGTGCAGACCTCACTACCCTCTGGAGAGCCTTACGGTTGTGGGTGGAGCAGTTGCCGTACCAGGCGGTGATACACCCCGACAGGATGCGCTCGATTGTGCATCTGTAGAAGTTTGTGAATGCTTTTGGTGACAAGCCAAATTTCTTCAGCCTCTTGAGGTTGAAGAGGCGCTGCTGCGCCTTCTTCACAACGCTGTCTGTGTGGGTGGACCAATTCAGTTTGTCCGTCCACTACTTTCTCGTCGATGTGTATAGGGGGTGCTCCCTCTGTTGTCCACGATCACCTCCTTTGTTTTGTTGACGTTGAGTGTAAGTTTATTTTCCTGACACCACACTCCGATTGCCCTCACCTCCTCCCTGTAGGCCGTCTCGTCGTTGTTGGTAATCAAGCCTACCACTGTAGTGTCGTCCGCAAACTTGATGATTGAGTTGGAGGCGTACATGTGTAACGGATGTGAAACGCCTAGCTTAGTTAGCGGTGCGAAGCTAAATAGCGTTTCAATCGGTGACGTCACTTGCTCTGAGACCTTGAAGTAGTAGTTCCCCTTGCTCTGCAAGGGCCGCGGCTTTTGTGGAGCAATGGGTAACAATGCTTCGTGGGTGTCAGTCGTTGATGTGTGCAGAGGGTCTCTGGTTCGCGCCCGGGTATGGGCGAGGGGACGGTCTAAAGTTATACTGTTACACATGGCCACGCAGTCGTGGGTGAACAGGGAGTACAGGAGAGGGCTCAGAACGCACCCTTGCGGGGCCCCAGTGTTGAGGATCAGCGGGGTGGAGATGTTGTTACCTACCCTCACCACCTGGGGGGCCCGTCAGGAAGTCCCGTACTCCAGTTGCACTGGGCGGGGTCGAGATCTAGGGTCTCAAGCTTGATGACGAGTTTGGAGGGTACTATGGTGTTAAATGCTGAGCTGTAGTCGAATAACAGCATTCTCACATAGGTATTCCTCTTGTCCAGATGGGTTAGGGCAGTGTGCAGTGTGGTTGCGATTGCGTCGTTTGTGGACCTATTGGGGCGGTAAGCAATTTGAAGTGTGTCTAGGGTGTCAGGTAGGGTGGAGGTGATATGGTCCTTGACTAGTCTCTCAAAGCACTTCATGATGACGGAAGTGAGTGCTATGGGGCGGTAGTCATTTAGCTCAGTTACCTTAGCTTTCTTGGGAACAGGAACAATGGTGGCCCTCTTGAAGCATGAGGGAACAGCAGACTGGGATAAGGGTTGATTGAATATATCCGTAAACACACCAGCCAGCTGGTCTGCGCATGCTCCCAGGACGCGGCTGGGGATGCCGTCTGTGCCTGCAGCCTTACGAGGGATAACACGTTTAAATGTTTGCCTCACTTCGGCTGCAGTGAAGGAGAGTCCGCAGGTTTTGGTAGGGGGCCGTGTCAGTGGCACCGTATTGTCCTCAAAGCGAGCAAAAAAGGTATTTAGTATGTGTGGGAGCAAGACATCGTGGTCCACGACGGAGCTGGTTTTCTTTTTGTAATACGTGATTGACTGTAGACCCTGCCACATACCTCTTTGAGCCGTTAAATTGCGACTCTACTTTGTCTCTATACTGACGCTTAGCTTGTTTGATTGCTTTGCTGAGGGAATAGCTACACTGTTTGTATTCGGTCATGTTTCCTGTCACCTTGCCCTGGTTAAAAGCAGTGGTTCCGCTTTCAGTTTTGAGCGAATGCTGCCATCAATCCACGGTTTCTGGTTTGGGAATGTTTTAATCGTTGCTGTGGGTATAACATCATCGATGCACTTTCTAATGAACTCGCTCACCGAATCAGCGTATTCGTCAATGTTGTTGTTGGACGCAATGCGGAACATATCCCATCCATGTGATCGAAGCAGTCAGATTGTTTGGACCAGCATTGAACAGACCTGAGCGCTGGAGCTTCTTTTTTAGTCTCTGTCTGTACGCTGGGAGCAACAAAATGGAGTCGTGGTCAGCTTTTCCGAAAGGAGGGCAGGGGAGGGCATTATATGTGTCGTGGAAGTTAGAATAACAATGATCCAGGGTTTTACCAGCCATGGTTGCGCAATCGATATGCTGATAGAATTTAGGGAGTCTTGTTTTCAGATTAGCCTTGTTAAAATCCCCAGCTACATGAATTCAGCCTCAGGATATGTGGTTTCCAGTAGTGGTAGTAGTGGGTATTGGTAGTAGTTTAATAATATTATTATTAGTCGTAGTAGTAGAAGTAGTAGTACCAAACTCACTAAAAGTGCCAGCAATAAAGCCTCTCTTGAAAAAGCCAAACCTTGACCCAGAAAGTATAAAAACTATCAGCCTTTATCGAATCTCCCATTCCTCTCAAAATGTGAGAAAAAGTTGTTGAACAGCAACTCACTGCCTTCCTGAAGATTAACAATGTATACAAAATGCTTCAGTCTGGCTTTGACCCCATCATAGCACTGAGACTGCACTTGTGAAGATGGTAAATTACCTTTTAATGGCGTCAGACCGAGGCTCTGCATCTGTCCGTGTGCTTCTAGACCGTAAGTGCTGCTTTTAATTCCACAGCTACATAGCCGTCTGTGTATCAAAGATAATTGTGTAGTCTAGAGCGATTTTCTAGGTTAGCTAGCCAGCTATTGTCGCTCTTTAACGCAACGTAACGTAATCAACACTGCTAGCTAGCCAGCTAGCCCCGAATAGCAGCACTGTAGAAACTATTACACTCAACGGAACGACTTGATTAGTGTAGTGTCAACAACGCAGCCACTGCCAGCTAGCCTACAAAGTCAACAACGCAGCCACTGCCAGCTAGCCTACTTCAGCAGTACTGTATCATTTTAATCATTTTAGTCAATAAGATTCTTGCTACGTAAGCTTAACTTTCTGAACATTCGAGACGTGTAGTCCACTTGTCATTCCAATCTCCTTGCATTAGCGTAGCCTCTTCTGTAGCCTGTCAACTATGTGTCTGTCTATCCCTGTTTCCCAGCGCACGACGACCCACGTGGAGTTCCAGGTCTCCGGTAGCCTCTGAACTGCCGATCTGCGGCCAACAAGGCAGAGTTCATCTCAGCCTATGCCTCCCTCCAGTCCTCGACTTCTTGGCACTGACGGAAACATGGATCACCACAGATAACACTGCTACTCCTACTGCTCTCTCTTCGTCCGCCCACGTGTTCTCGCACACCCCGAGAGCTTCTGGTCAGCGGGGTGGTGGCACCGGGATCCTCATCTCTCCCAAGTGGTCATTCTCTTTTCTCCCCTTACCCATCTGTCTATCGCCTCCTTTGAATTCCATGCTGTCACAGTTACCAGCCCTTTCAAGCTTAACATCCTTATCATTTATCGCCCTCCAGGTCCCTCGAGAGTTCATCAATGAGCTTGATGCCTTGATAAGCTCCTTTCCTGAGGACGGCTCTACCTTTGACTCATTCCTCTCTGCCTCCTTCTTTCCACTCCTTCCTCTTTGACCTCACCTCTCACCTTCCCCTACTCACAAGGCAGGCAATACGCTTGACCTCATCTTTACTAGATGCTGTTCTTCCACTAACCTCATTGCAACTCCTCCAAGTCTCCGACCACTACCTTGTATCCTTTTTCCCTCTCGCTCTCATCCAACACTTCCCACACTGCCCCTACTGGATGGTATCGCGCCGTCCCAACCTTCGCTTTCCCCCTCGCTACTCTCTCCTCTTCCATCCTATCATCTCTTCCTCTGCTCAAACCTTTCTCCAACCTATCTCCTGATTCTGCCTCCTCAACCCTCCTCTCCTCCCTTTTCTGCATCCTTTGACTCTCTATGTCCCCTATCCTCCAGGCCGGCTCGGTCCTCCCTCCCGCTCCGTGGCTCGACGACTCATTGCGAGCTCACAGAACAGGGCTCCGGGCAGCCGAGCGGAAATGGAGGAAAACTCGCCTCCCTGCGGACCTGGCATCCTTTCACTCCCTCCTCTCTACATTTTCCTCCTCTGTCTCTGCTGCTAAAGCCACTTTCTACCACTCTAAATTCCAAGCATCTGCCTCTAACCCTAGGAAGCTCTTTGCCACCTTCTCCTCCCTCCCTGAATCCTCCTCCTCCCCTCCTCCTCCTCTGCAGATGACTTCGTCAACCATTTTGAAAAGAAGGTCGACGACATCCGATCCTCGTTTGCTAAGTCAAACGACACCGCTGGTTCTGCTCACACTGCCCTACCCTGTGCTCTGACCTCTTTCTCCCTCTCTCTCCAGATGAAATCTCGCGTCTTGTGACGGCCGGCCGCCCAACAACCTGCCCGCTTGACCCTATCCCCTCTCTTTCTCCAGACCATTTCCGAGACCTTCTCCCTTACCTCACCTCGCTCATCAACTCATCCCTGACCGCTGGCTACGCCCTTCCGTCTTCAAGAGAGCGAGAGTTGCACCCTTCTGAAAAAACCTACACTCGATCCCTCCGATGTCAACAACTACAGACCAGTATCCCTTCTTTCTTTTCTCTCCAAAACTCTTGAACGTGCCGTCCTTGGCCAGCTCTCCCGCTATCTCTCTCAGAATGACCTTCTTGATCCAAATCAGTCAGGTTTCAAGACTAGTCATTCAACTGAGACTGCTCTTCTCTGTATCACGGAGGCGCTCCGCACTGCTAAAGCTAACTCTCTCCTCTGCTCTCATCCTTCTAGACCTATCGGCTGCCTTCGATACTGTGAACCATCAGATCCTCCTCTCCACCCTCTCCGAGTTGGGCATCTCCGGCGCGGCCCACGCTTGATTGCGTCCTACCTGACAGGTCGCTCCTACCAGGTGGCGTGGCGAGAATCTGTCTCCTCACCACGCGCTCACCACTGGTGTCCCCAGGGCTCTGTTCTAGGCCCTCTCCTATTCTCGCTATACACCAAGTCACTTGGCTCTGTCATAACCTCACATGGTCTCTCCTATCATTGCTATGCAGACGACACACAATTAATCTTCTCCTTTCCCTTCTGATGACCAGGTGGCGAATCGCATCTCTGCATGTCTGGCAGACATATCAGTGTGGATGACGGATCACCACCTCAAGCTGAACCTCGCAAGACGGAGCTGCTCTTCCTCCCGGGAAGGACTGCCCGTTCCATGATCTCGCCATCACGGTTGACAACTCCATTGTGTCCTCCTCCCAGAGCGCTAAGAACCTTGGCGTGATCCTGGACAACACCCTGTCGTTCTCAACTAACATCAAGGCGGTGGCCCGTTCCTGTAGGTTCATGCTCTACAACATCCGCAGAGTACGACCCTGCCTCACACAGGAAGCGGCGCAGGTCCTAATCCAGGCACTTGTCATCTCCCGTCTGATTACTGCAACTCGCTGTTGGCTGGGCTCCTGCCTGTGCCATTAAACCCCTACAACTCATCCAGAACGCCGCAGCCCGTCTGGTGTTCAACCTTCCCAAGTTCTTCACGTCACCCCGCTCCTCCGCTCTCTCCACTGGCTTCCAGTTGAAGCTCGCATCCGCTACAAGACCATGGTGCTTGCCTACGGAGCTGTGAGGGGAACGGCACCTCAGTACCTCCAGGCTCTGATCAGGCCCTACACCCAAACAAGGGCACTGCGTTCATCCACCTCTGGCCTGCTCGCCTCCCTACCACTGAGGAAGTACAGTTCCCGCCAGCCCAGTCAAAACTGTTCGCTGCTCTGGCTCCCAATGGTGGAACAAACTCCCTCACGACGCCAGGACAGCGGAGTCAATCACCACCTTCCGGAGACACCTGAAACCCCACCTCTTAAGGAATACCTAGGATAGGATAAAGTAATCCTTCTCACCCCCCTTAAAAGATTTAGATGCACTATTGTAAAGTGGCTGTTCCACTGGATGTCATAAGGTGAAT
>NW_026286206.1:0-1911 GCF_023373465.1 Oncorhynchus keta | reverse complement strand
CCAACGCTCTAACCGCTAGGCTACCTGCTGGTTACTAGTCCAACGCTCTAACCACTAGGCTACCTGCTGGTTACTAGTCCAACGCTCTAACCACTAGGCTACCTGCTGGTTACTAGTCCAACGCTCTAACCACTAGGCTACCTGCTGGTTACTAGTCCAACGCTCTAACCACTAGGCTACCTGCTGGTTACTAGTCCAACGCTCTAACCACTAGGCTACCTGCTGGTTACTAGTCCAACGCTCTAACCACTAGGCTACCTGCCGTCCCATTGGAGGTAGTGTGTTGTGTTTTCTGTTGTATTAAAGTACCAATCCCCTTGGTGCAGCTTTGTGGCTGGGCTCTCTGCTGAGTCAGCTGCTCTGTGTGTGTGTGTGTGTGTGTGTGTGTGTGTGTGTGTGTGTGTGTGTGTGTGTGTGTGTGTGTGTGTGTGTGTGTGTGTGTGTGTGTGTGTGTGTGTGTGTGTGTGTGTGTGTGTGTGTGTGTGTGTGTGACATAGAGAAGGGGTGAGTTGTGGCTCCACAAATGAAACAACAGACACAGTAACAGAGTGAAAAGGAGAGGGTTAGCTAAATGAAGCTACAAGCTAAATGTTAGCACAGCAGCAACTTGATCAGCCTCAGGTTCATCATCTAGCTGCTCGCTTGACTGTCACACTAGATTGTCTAAGTGGGAAATACCTGGCTTGTGGCCATTCAGAGTAGCACTTTAGCTACAGAATGCATTGTTGTGGTGATATCTGGAATGATTTTGGGCAACCTGACCTATTATCAAGCTGCTACTGTGAAATGGTAAGACCCTAGAGCAGAGAGGAAAACATTCCACAAGGGCCACAGACAGAATGAGAGAAGAGGATAGTTACCTGCATCCACGTCAGCTAGTTACAAATGCAGACAAGAACAAAGAGAGGAAATAAAAGCAAATCCAAGGTGCAGACAAGTTATATTCTCAGTTCAAATTAAACACACAGAGACAGACAGAGAGACAGACAGACAGACAAAGACCCAGGAGAAAGAGACCCAGACAGAGAGACACCCTAGGTCAGAGAGTCTAGAGAGAAGACCAAGCATCCCAGGTTGAGTGTACAGCCTAGAGCTGTGAGAGGAGAGGGGGTAGGGAGAGCAGTGGGGTTATCACATAGAATGTCACAATCGCACATCACCCCTGGCCAGTCAGTGGGTGGTAGAAGAGCAGGTCTTTAAAACAGATCCTAGTAGCTATAAGCACATCTGACGCTGTCCGATGTCACATGACCTACCATAACCTCACACACAACTATCCTGCTTCATGCTATCTACATTGGGCCCTTACGTTGTGTTAACATGGCAGCCAGCACGTTGTGGTGACTTTGTGAGAACGTTGTGACGACAGCCAGGTGTGTTTGGGTTGGTGTTCTATAACCTATCATAATGTGTCCACTGTGTGTCTGAGAGGACCTGAGAGAGACCACCACAGCAGTCAGTACTAGCTGCCATTCCCTCTGCAGACTCCAGTCTACACACTAAGAATAGGCCTGGTTGGCGGCTCTGTGTGGTTAGGTGGTTACTAGGCCGTGGGAGCAACTACAGCAGCCTACAACTCAATCAATTTCCAGGAGAATTGGGGACCGTCTTGGGACCATCCATTTATAGATAGGTGGTTAAGACAGCGTGTGTGATCAAGCAGGGATTTTCTATTTTTGTTAGGCCATTGGTCATGGAACAATTATATCAAAGAGACAGAGTTCTTTTGGGTGGAAACACTTCCTAGATGGGCGGCGGTGCCAAGAATTTGCCTGGATCAAAGACCTAAGGCTTGTCGTTTTAACTTCGCTAAAACACATTCTGCCTTCAAATGCTGGATTGTGTTTCTCTTGGCAGCTGACTGTTATAATCAAGAGGCAAAGAAGCGAAAAACACCCGTTGAGTTGTTGA
>NW_026286205.1:0-5802 GCF_023373465.1 Oncorhynchus keta | reverse complement strand
AGAACAGCTGAGTAATCTACCACCTGCCTCAGACCACTAGAACAGCTGAGTAATCTACCACCTGCCTCAGACCACTAGAACAGCTGAGTAATCTAACACCTGAGGATATGTATACCAGACATGTTACCTTGTCCCGAACCCCCCCCCCCCACGAGCCGAATACAGCAGGTGTACTGTGAAATGCTGACTGATGAGCTCTTTCCCAATAATGCAGTTAAAAGTATGAAAAATGTGCTAAAAAAACAATAATGAGACTATAAGGAGTACCAGTACTGAGTCAATGTGCAGGGTACCAGGTAGTTGAGGTAATAATGAGACTATAAGGAGTACCAGTACTGAGTCAATGTGCAGGGTACCAGGTAGTTGAGGTAATAATGAGGCTATAAGGAGAACCAGTACTGAGTCAATGTGCAGGGTACCAGGTAGTTGAGGTAATAATGAGACTATAAGGAGTACCAGTACTGAGTCAATGTGCAGGGTACCAGGTAGTTGACACACACACACACACACACACACACACACACACACACACACACACACACACACACACACACACACACACACACACACACACACACACAGGAAGGGAATGTTGTGTTTGTTTAATATTGTTTTAGGACTATGAAAATGGACAAAAGATGAGCCTATGGATTATGAAAACAACAACAATAAATGGGAAAATGGGAGAGAAATGACTAGGACAGTGTTGTTTAACTCACTGACCAGGACCCATGAGTTCTTCTTACCTTTGTTCAGTAGAAAAGTCTCCCTCTAAACCGTATAGGAAGTTCCATAGACCGTCACTCTTCATGGACACACAGCTGGGAACAGGGGAGCTGGTCTCTCCTGCTTGATTGGTCTTCAACACAACAGAGACAAACATTACATCTCTCATCTCCTCTGAGCTCAGATGGGGAAACATAAGAAGAGTTTCATTACAAAAGCTATATATCACTTTCAGAAATGTTCATAAATGAGTTTTTATTGTTTGTAAAGAAGTTAAGTTTATGTTAAAATTATGCTTATTAAATGAGGAGATGGCACGTGGGTACCTGCTTCTATACACCAATGAGGAGATGGCACGGGGTACCTGCTTCTATAAACCAATGAGGAGATGGCACGTGGGTACCTGCTTCTATAAACCAATGAGGAGATGGCACGTGGGTACCTGCTTCTATAAACCAATGAGGAGATGGCACGTGGGTACCTGCTTCTATAAACCAATGAGGAGATGGCACGGGGTACCTGCTTCTATAAACCAATGAGGAGATGGCACGTGGGTACCTGCTTCTATAAACCAATGAGGAGATGCAGCGTACCTGCGTCACAAACCAATGAGAACTGACTTCTAGACGCCTATGAGCAGGGTGTCATTTTTAATAACTAAATTAATTTAACGACGCGAGCGTTGTAGTCAGTCTGTCAGCCCCGCTAAAAGGCTGGTGTCGTTTACTCTGCCTTCTCCTCCGGGGCATGTTGAGGTAAATTTACCCCAACCGGGAGGGTTGAATGATGTAATTTATTGGAGGGCTGGAAGACGCACACTCGAGGTTGTTTACTCACAATATCAGATATTAAGATGATTTTTATAATGAATGTATACTGAGGTTGAGGTTCTGACTAGTGATTATTTACCCGGGGTTCAAAACCTGCTATTGAGGCGCCCTGAAAATAATATTCAATAGTTCGGTCCTTGGACACAGAGGGTTTAAACACTAAAGTTACCGTCCATCTTCGCCTCACCGGGATTTAACAGGTGGAAGGATAACTAGGATGCTGCTGGTAGAGTAGCTAGCTAGCTTACTGAGCTGTACCGACTAGCTAGGATAACTAGGATGCTGCTGGTAGAGTAGCTAGCTAGCTTACCGAGCTGTACCGACTAGCTAGGATAACTAGGATGCTGCTGGTAGAGATGACGAATCCGCTGAAACTTGAAACAAGGATAGCCAGGAAAGGGATCTGGCTATGCTGTCCATGACCGTAAAGAAAAAAAGCAAATTGAACAGACTGTACCCAACACTGGCTAGGATAACTAGGATGCTGCTCACCTAGACTTCAGCTAATCGCTACCTTGAACGAGCTGTACCGGCTAGGCAGGATAGTCCTGTACGGGACGCTGGACAGTTCCAGAGGACGCTAGCTAGCTTACCGGAGCTGTACCGTTCTGTGCAATAGGATAAGTTCTGTACAGGGACGCTGTTGTTCTGTAGAGACGCTAGCTAGCCTTGTACGGGACGAGCTGTACAGACTGGGACTAGACGTAACTAGTATGCTGGGTAGACGGGGACAGTTCTGTACGGGACCGAGCTGTACAGGGACGCCAGTTCTGTACGGGACCAGGATGCTCCTGCAGGGACGCTGGCCAGTTCTGTACAGGACGGGACAGTTCTGTAAATCGGGGACAGTTCTGTACGGGGACGCGGACAGCGGTCAGGGACGGGGACGTTCTGCACGGGGACCTCGATGATGATGACGCGTGGACAGTTCTGAAACACAAATTGAAACAAGGACAGACAGTTCTGTAAAGGGATCTGGCTACACTTCATACTGTCCCTGTACCGTTAAGGGGAAAGCTGTATTGGACAATAAAGTTCTGTACGGGACAACAGTTCTGTACACAAGGGACGGGGACAGTTCTGTACGGGGATCACCTTTGTCCAGGGACGGGGACAGTTCGTACGGGAACGGTGAAGGACAGTTCGCCGGACAGTGTACGGGGACGGGGACAGTTCTGTACAGGGACGGGGACAGTTCTGTACGGGACGGGGACAGGGACGCGTTTCTGTACGGGACGGGGACAGTTCTGTACGGGGACGGGACAGTTCTGTACAGTTCTGTACGGGGTTCTACGGGACGGGGACAGTTCTGTACGGGGACGGGTTCTGACAGTTCTGTACGGGACGGTTCTGTACAGTTCTGTACGGGACAGGGGACGCGGACAGTTCTGGTACAGGGACGCGGACAGTTCTGTACAGGGACGCAGACAGTTCTGTACAGGGACAGGTACAGGACACAGTTCTGTACAGGGACGGGGACAGTTCTGTACGGGGACAGTTCTGTACGGGGACAGTTCTGTACAGGGACGGGGACAGTTCTGTACGGGGACAGTTCTGGTACGGGACGCGGACAGTTCTGTACAGGGACGGGGACAGTTCTGTACGGGACGGACGACAGTTCTGTACGGGGGGACAGTTCTGTACAGGGACAGTTCCCAAGGGACGACAGTTCTGTACGAACGGGACAGTTCTGTAATGGGATCGCTGACAGTTCTGTACAGGACGTGGACAGGTATCAGTGCAACAGTTCTGTACAGGACGCGGACAGTAACCTGTAAACAGTTCCAGAACGCTGACATGAGCAGTTACAAACCCAGTGGGTTTACATTAGTAATATTCATTTTTTATTATTATGTTTAACAAACATTTTACTAAATTATAACAACATTTTGAGATCAAAACATTCATTTTTTTATGAGAATATGTTGAGATCTGGTTCCATATGGCAAAGTGTCTCAGAGTAGAAAATTGGTTGTATAAGTGCTGAGAATAAAGACATTTTACACTTATGGGTATAAATGACCTAGTTACCTACCCATTGCCTAAATTACCTACCCACCTAGTCAGTAGATATTTAGGACACCTCGTGAGCTGCAGCTGTCCTAAGTAGTTAAGAGTTAACAGCAGCTGTCCTAAGTAGTTAAGAGTTAACAGCAGGTGTCTTGATAATACTATAGAATAATGCAGTGAGTCAGTGGTTCCTGAGCCATGTAATTGTTAAAAAAATAATGTTTTTTTATATTTCTGTGTGATCAATCCATTAATAATATAGATCTACATGCAACAGTATGTCTTGTGCTTTTGGCAATGATTTATGTATAATAATTATATAACAAGTGATACCATGTGTGTCTGCAGAGCATTTTGTCTTCATTTTGGCAGATTAACTCATGCTTATTTCTGAAGATTAACTCATGTTGGAGTTGAGCTGTGACCGAAAGGTGGCTGGTTCGAATCCCGGGCCAGGCGCTGGAAAAAAAACAGGTGGAATTGATCTGACCACTGGAGGGCTGCTGGGTTCACATCCTCAAAACATAAACCTTTTGTTGATCAGAACTCTAGAGGTTCTTCTTCACTGAACCCAAAAATATATCTAACTTTTATTGATTCTATATTTTAAGGAAGTGATAGAATCCTTTTTATAAGGAACCTTGTTTTCTAAACCTGTCTTTCTTTGATTATTTAATTATCTACATCATGTTATTTCAAGTCTCCCTTTGGAGCAAACATCATGTTGTTAAATAATAATCCTAAATTGTGCATGGATATAAATTGGGCAATTGAAAGTATCTGGGGTGTAATATGTGTTCAACGAAATGAACATTGTTGCAACGTTGTGGGCAACATTATTGGCAAGGGACTTGATGCCTACTATGCCAAAGCTATTTAGAGTTGTTAAACGGGTGTGAAGAGTGTGTTGATGTAACAGTTATATTGTCAATATTCTGCTGGTAACAACCATCACAATTGGTTAAAAGATGCATTCCATTATATTAGTCAATAATTAAGAGAAGGCAAAGTGGTTGTGTCATGTGGAAATTCTATCAAATGTCTGACATTGCAACGAGTATAGTCAGGGTGCCGTGAAACCCCTGCAGTACCTCCACAGACCCCGGATTGAGAACCCCTGCAGTACCTTGAGAACCCTGCAGTACCTCCACAGACCCCCGATTGAGAACCCCTGCAGAGAACCCCTCCACAGACCCCGGATTGAGAACCCCTGCAGTACCTCCACAGACCCCCCGGATTGAGAACCCCTGATTTAGCAGATGCTCTTATCCAGAACGATTTACAGTAAGTGCATTCATCTTAAGATAGCTATTTATTTTGGAAATAAACTTTATAAATTATTCATAAAATTATCATCTTACCTCTTAGCTTTGGTGTCATGTCCCTCAGAGAGATGAATTTTAGAGGCAGGGCCCCCCTCCTCTCTCTTCCCGGAGAGACTCATTTTAGAGCACTGACCCCTAAACAGAGATCCAGCATGTTGGTTGTGATTAACACAGTGACAACTAATTATTGTTCTCATGTATTCATTATCTCTTTGAAAAATAAAACATTTACTAACAGACATAGAAACAGTCAGGTGATTTAATGCATCACATGAACATGTAGTTGTGACATTTCATCTCCATGGTAACTGTCAATAATAATAATAAGTCACTGTTTGTTAAGGGAGTTCTAGACAGTACAGCAATAATAATAATAATAATAATAAGTCACTGTTTGTTAAGGTAGTTATAGACAGTACAGCAATAATAATAATAATAATAATAATAATAAGTCACTGTTTGTTAAGGTAGTTCTAGACAGTACAGCAACAATAATAATAATAATAATAATAATAATAATAATAATAATAATAATAAGTCACTGTTTGTTAAGGTAGATATAGACAGTACAGCAACAATAACAATAATAATAATAATAATAATAATAAGTCACTGTTTGTTAATGTAGTTATAGACAGTACAGCAACAATAATAATAATAATAAGTCACTGTTTGTTAAGGTAGTTCTAGACAGTACAGCAACAATAATAATAATAATAATAATAATAATAATAATAATAAGTCACTGTTTGTTAAGGTAGTTATAGACAGTACAGCAACAATAATAATAATAATAATAATAATAATAATAAGTCACTGTTTGTTAATGTAGTTATAGACAGTACAGCAACAATAATAATAATAATAATAATAATAATAAGTCACTGTTTGTTAAGGTAGTTATAGACAGT
>NW_026286204.1:17500-27164 GCF_023373465.1 Oncorhynchus keta | reverse complement strand
GTGTTTGTCTGCCTGCACCCGCATGCCCGACTAGCATCACCACCTGGATGGTTCCAACCTTGAATATGTGGACATCTATAAGTACCTAGGTGTCTGGCTAGACTGCAAACTCTCCTTCCAGACTCACATCAAACATCTCCAATCAAAAATCAAATCCAGAGTCGGCTTTCTATTCCGCAACAAAGCCTCCTTCACTCACGCTGCCAAGCTTACCCTAGTAAAACTGACTATCCTACCGATCCTCGACTTCGGCAATGTCATCTACAAAATGGCTTCCAACACTCTACTCAGCAAACTGGATGCAGTCTATCACAGTGCCATCCGTTTTGTCACTAAAGCACCTTATACCACCCACCACTGCGACTTGTATGCTCTAGTCGGCTGGCCCTCACTACATATTCGTCGCCAGACCCACTGGCTCCAGGTCATCTACAAGTCCATGCTAGGTAAAGCTCCGCCTTATCTCAGTTCACTGGTCACGATGGCAACACCCATCCGTAGCACGCGCTCCAGCAGGTGTATCTCACTGATCATCCCTAAAGCCAACACCTCATTTGGCCGCCTTTCGTTCCAGTACTCTGCTGCCTGTGACTGGAACGAATTGTAAAATCGCTGAAGTTGAGACTTTTATCTCCCTCTCCAACTTCAAACATCAGCTATCCGAGCTGCTAACCGATCGCTGCCGCTGTACATAGTCTATAGGTAAATAGCTCACCCTTTTTCACCTACCTCATTCCCATACTGTTTTCATACTGTTTTTATTTATTTACTTTTCTGCTCTTTTGCACACCAATATCTCTACCTGTACATGCCCATCTGATCATTTATCACTCCAGTGTTAATCTGCAAAATTGTATTATTCGCCTACCTCCTCATGCCTTTTGCACACATTGTATATAGACTGCCCATTTTTTTCTACTGTGTTATTGACTTGCTAATTGTTTACTCCATGTGTAACTCTGTGTTGTCTGTTCACACTGCTATGCTTTATCTTGGCCAGGTCGCAGTTGCAAATGAGAACTTGTTCTCAACTAGCCTACCTGGTTAAATAAAGGTGAAATAAAAAAATAAATAAAAATGTGTCTGTACCCCAGTGTGTGTGTCTCTTCCCAGTCCCCGCTGTTCCATAAGGTGTATTTTTACCTGCTTTTTAAATCTGATTCTACTGCTGCATCAGTTACCTGATGTAGAATAGAGTTCCATGTGGTCATGGCTCTATGTTGTACTGTGGAATAGAGTTCCATGTGGTCATGGCTCTATGTAGTACTGTGGAATAGAGTTCCATGTAGTCATGGCTCTATGTTGTACTGTGGAATAGAGTTCCATGTGGTCATGGCTCTATGTTGTACTGTGGAATAGAGTTCCATGTGGTCATGGCTCTATGTTGTACTGTGGAATAGAGTTCCATGTGGTCATGGCTCTATGTTGTACTGTGGAATAGAGTTCCATGTGGTCATGGCTCTATGTTGTACTGTGGAATAGAGTTCCATGTGGTCATGGCTCTATGTAGAACTGTGTGCCTCCCATAGTCTGTTCTGGACTTGGGGACTGTGAAGAGACCTCTGGTGGCATGTCTTGTGGGGTATGTATGGGTGTCCGAGCTGTGTGCTAGTATTTTAAACAGACAGCTCGGTACCTTCAGCTTGTCAACACCTCTTACAAAAACAAGTAACGAGGAAGTCAATCTCTCTTCCACTTTGAGTCATGAGAGATTGACATGCATATTATTAATGTTAGCTCTCTGTGTACCTCTAAGGGCCTGCCGTGTTGTTAAGAAGGCAGAGCATTGCTTTATTATGGACAGACTTCTCCCCATCTTAGCTACTGTTGTATCAATATGTTTTGACCATGACAGTTTACAATCTAGGGTTACTCCACGAAGTGTAGTCACCTCAACTTGCTCAATTTCCACATTATTCATTACGAGATGTAGTTGAGGTTTAGAGTTTAGTGAATGATTTGTCCCAAATACAATGCTTTTAGTTTTGGAAATATTTAGGACTAACTTATTCCTTGCTACCCACTCCGAAACTAACTGCAGCTCTTTGTTAAGTGTTGCAGTCATTCCAGTCGCTGTGGTAGCTGACGTATATAGTGTTGAGTTATCCGCATACATAGACACTCTGGCTTTACTCAAAGCCAGTGGCATGTCGTTAGTAAAGATTGAAAAAAAATCAACGGACCTAAACTGCTACCCTGGGGAATTCCTGCTTCTACCTGGATTACGTTGGAGAGGCTTCCATTAAAGAACACCCTCTGTGTTCTGTTAGACAAGTAACTCTTTATCCACATTATAGCCGGGGCTGTAAAGCCAGAACACATACGTTTTTCCAGCAGTAGATCAATAATGTCCAAAGCTGTAAAGAAGTCTAACAAGACAGCCCCTACAAGCTGTACTGCGCCATTTTCCCTACATTTCCCCCCACGTGGGCCAGCCCCCTAGCAATTCGAGTTCCAACCAATGAGCTTCAGCCTCTTGCATTTGAGATTACAAGAGAATCTTTTTAAAGCATAATTGAGAAATAATTTATTCATGTTTTAATATTTGTGAAATTTTGCTTTAAAACTGCATTGTTTCATCTGTAGTTGCTACAAAATAAAATTGGTGTCGTGTAAAGCTTTACCCGCTTATGAATACTAAAAAATATAAACATGAATATTGAAAATATAACATTTTTGAATTTGACAAATGCTTCAATATATTGTTGACCAAGAACATAATATCCTCAACAGGCATATCACAGTTCTAGAGTGGGATCTCTGCTACTTTCAGAGATGATTTGTAAGCATTACCAACATCTGTCGTTCTGCCCTGAACAGGCAGTTAACCCACTGTTCCCAGGCCGTCATTCAAAATAAGAATTTGTTCTTAACTGACTTGCCTGGTTAAATAAAGGTAAAATAAAAAAATAAAGAGTGAATGTGAAAATGGATTCAAAATGGTCGCCCTCTGCTGGTGATTTGCAGGATGTGCAATGATTACAAGTAAAAGGAGGGCTGTGATTGGTTACATTGCCGACTATGCCAATTTCTATGTATAAAATGGGCCGTAACTTTAAAACTAGCAGAGACTCCACTTTGATATGCCCGTATAGTATTATTATATTCAACAATATATTGAAACATTTGGCAAAATTAAAAACATATTCATGTTTTTATTTTTCAATATTCATAAATTCATGTAATAAAAAGATTGTTATTGAAATGATAATAATAATCAAATTACAGAGCAAGCGGGACAGTTTCACGTGACACCGACCGTTTTCTTTGTAGCATCTATAGATGAAACATAATGGAGTCTTAAAGGAGGCCTGGGTAAAGCTAAAAAATGTCACAAATATTCCAAACTTCAATTACTTATTTCTCAAATATGCTTTTAGGCACATAGATACATAGGAACTAAATGGATAGAATGGAGTGAAAATCTCCTAAATCATGGTCTTTTTTTTGTGTCCTGGTTTCGTGAGGAATCACCCATATGCCTCTGGTTGAAAGTAGTGCACTATATAGGGAATATGGTCCCATTTAGGACGCACCCATTAGCTTCACAGCCGGTGTACAGTACTGAAACAGATGGGAGTTTGTAGAATTGTCTCTGTATTTCTGTGGCTTCTGGACCAAACCAAACCACAGTAGAGATGAAGGAGGAAGTCTTTATGATCGGACTCATTGCTTTTGATTCCACCTCCTGGGACACCGTTTTCCTCAGTTATTTTGATAAAGCTGGCTGAAGTGAATATTTATAAAAGTGTTACTACATCATTATAACAGTGTTATTACAGTGTTATAACCTCCCCTCGCCATTTCAGACAGGCCGTCTCCAGGTTGAATATGTTATTACAGTGTTATAACCTCACCGTTTCAGACAGGCCGTCTCCAGGTTGAATATGTTATTACAACATTAGAGTGTTATTACAGTGTTATAACCTCACACCGTTTCAGACAGGCCGTCTCCAGGTTGAATATGTTATTACAACATGAGTGTTATTACAGTGTTATAACCTCCCCTCACCGTTTCAGACAGGCCGTCTCCAGGTTGAATATGTTATTACAGTGTTATAACCTCCCCTCACCGTTTCAGACAGGCCGTCTCCAGGTTGAAGATGTCAAAGTCCCAGGAGTCTTCATTCTCCATTGTCTGGGCAACGTGAGGAGGGATGTCATTCAACGAAAGGGGCATGGCTAGGTGACTTGGGAGGTGGGGCTCTGAGAGGGGGACGGTGCGGGGGGTGAGGAGAGGGGGAGATGTTGGGGGGAGAGAGAGGCAAATCAAAACGGCGCTTTACGTGATCAACATCATTATCGTAATCATCATCTTCATCACTATGCCAGGAGAGCAATACTGTACGTACGTTTCGCAGCAAAGATGTATTCGTTTCCTGATAATCTGCGCAAGCCATCCTGTGAAAGAAAGAGAGAGAGAGAGAGAGAGAGGAGAGAGAGAGGGAGAGAAAGAGGGGAGAGAAAGAGAGGGAGAGAAAGAGAGGGAGAGAGAAAGAGAGGGAGAGAGAGAGAGAAAGAGTGAGAGAGAGAAAGAAAGAGAGAGAGAGAGAGAGAGAGAGAGAGAGAGAGAGAGAGAATGAGAGAGAGTGAGAGAGAGAGAGAGAGAGAGAGAGAGAGAGAGAGAGAGAGAGAGAGAGAGAGAGAGAGAGAGAGAGAGAGAGAGAGAGAGAGAGAGAGAGGGGAAGAGAGAGAGAGAGAATGAGAGAGAGAGAGAGAGAGAGAGGGGAAGAGAGAGAGGGGAAGAGAAAGAGAGAGAGAGACAAACAGAGAGAATAATAATTATATCAGTCCATAGTTTCAGACACTGTCAAATTAAATGAATGTCAAGAAATTACTACGCCCAATCCATAACCATGTACCACTTTAATAGACTACAGCTCAACATCCAACACCATAGTACCCTCCAAGCTCATCATCAAGCTGGAGGCCCTGGGTCTCAACCCCGCCCTGTGCAATTGGGTCCTGGACTTTCTGATGGGCCGCCCCCAGGTGGTGAAGGTAGGAAACAACATCTCCACTTCGCTGACCATCAAAACTGGGGCCCCACAAGGGTGCGTGCTCTTCCCCCTCCTGTACTCCCTGTGCACCCGACTGCGTGGCCATGCACGCCTCCAACTCAATCATCACATTTGCAGACGACACAACAGTGGTGGGCTTGATTACCAACAAAGACGAGACGGCCTACAGGGAGGAGGTGAGGGCATTCGGAGTGTGGTGTCAGGAAAATAACCTCACACTCAACGTCAACAAAACTAAGGAGATGATCATGGACTTCAGGAAACAGCAGAGGGAGCACCCACCTATCTACATCGAAGGGACAGTAGTGGAGAAGGTGGAAAGTTTTAAGTTCCTCGGCGTACAGATCACAGACAAACTGAAATGTTCCACCCACACTGACAGTGTGGTGAAGGCGCAACAGAGCCTCTTCAACCTCAGGAGACTGAAGAAATGTGGCCTGTCACCTAAAACCCTGACGTACTTTTACAGATGCACAATCGAGAGCATCCTGTCAGGCTGGGTACGGCAACTGCACCACCCTGAACTGCAAGGCTCTCCAGAGGGTGGTGTGGTCTGCACAACGCATCACCGGGGGATAACTACCTGCCCTCCAAGACACCTACACCACCCGATGTCACAGGAAGGCCAAAAAGATCAAGGACAACAATCACCCGAGCTACTGCCTGTTCACCCCGCTACCATCCAGAAGGCGAGGTCAGTATAGGTGCATCAAAGCTGGGACCAAGAGAAAGAAAAACAGCTTCTATCTCAAGGCCATCAGACTGCTAAATAGCTATCACTAACTCAGAGAGACTGCTACCTACATAGACACTCATATCAATGGCCACTTTAATAATGTTTACATATCTCACACTACTCATATCATAAACTCAGCAAAAAAAGAAATGTCCTCTCACTATCAACTGCGTTTATTTTCAGCAAACTTAACATGTGTAAATATTAGTATGAACATAACAAGATTCAACAACTGAGACACAGACATGTGACTAACAGAAATGGAATAATGTGTCCCTGAACAAAGGGAGGGGGGGGGGGGGTCAAAATCAAAAGTAACAGTCAGTATCTGGTGTGGCCACCAGCTGCATTATGCATCTCCTCCTCATGGACTGCGCCAGATTTGCCAGTTCTTGCTGTGTGATGTTACCCCACTCTTCCACCAAGGCACCTTCAAGTTCCCAGACATTTCTGGGGGGAAAGGCCCTAGCCCTCACCCTCCGATCCAACAGGTCCCAGACATTTCTGGGGGAAAGGCCCTAGCCCTCACCCTCCGATACAACAGGTCCCAGACGTGCTCAATGGGATTGAGATCCGGGCTCTTCAGGCCTCGGTGTAACACTCATTCCTTCGGCGATAAACGCAAATCCGACCATCACCCCTGGTGAGACAAAACCACGACTCGTCAGGGAAGAGCACTTTTTGCCAGTCCTGTCTGGTCCACCGACGGAGGGGTTTGTGCCCATAGGCGACGTTGTTGCCAGTCCTGTCTGGTCCACCGACGGAGGGGTTTGTGCCCAGAGGCGACGTTGTTGCCAGTCCTGTCTGGTCCACCGACGGAGGGGTTTGTGCCCAGAGGCGATGTTGTTGCCAGTCCTGTCTGGTCCACCGACGGAGGGGTTTGTGCCCAGAGGCGATGTTGTTGCCAGTCCTGTCTGGTCCACCGACGGAGGGGTTTGTGCCCAGAGGCGATGTTGTTGCCAGTCCTGTCTGGTCCACCGACGGAGGGGTTTGTGCCCAGAGGCGATGTTGTTGCCAGTCCTGTCTGGTCCACCGACGGAGGGGTTTGTGCCCAGAGGCGATGTTGTTGCCAGTCCTGTCTGGTCCACCGACGGAGGGGTTTGTGCCCAGAGGCGATGTTGTTGCCAGTCCTGTCTGGTCCACCGACGGAGGGGTTTGTGCCCAGAGGCGATGTTGTTGCCAGTCCTGTCTGGTCCACCGACGGAGGGGTTTGTGCCCAGAGGCGATGTTGTTGCCAGTCCTGTCTGGTCCACCGACGGAGGGGTTTGTGCCCAGAGGCGATGTTGTTGCTGGTGATGTCTTTTGTGGACCTGCCTTACAAGCCCTCAGTCCAGCCTCTCTCAGCCTATTGCGGACAGTCTGAGCACTGACGGAGGGTGTATTGTGTATTCCTGGTGTAACTCGGCCGATTGTCGTTGCCATCCTGTATCCTGTACCGATCCTGTGCAGGTGTCGTTGCCATCCTGTATCCTGTACCGATCCTGTGCTGTCGTTACCATCCTGTACCTGTACCGATCCTGTGCAGGTGTTGTTACCATCCTGTACCTGTCCCGCATCCTGTGCAGGTGTTACCATCCTGTACCTGTACCGATCCTGTGCAGGTGTCGTTGCCATCCTGTATCGATCCTGTGCAGGTGTTGTTACCATCCTGTATCCTGTACCGATCCTGTGCAGGTGTCGTTTGTGCCATCCTGTATCGATCCTGTGCAGGTGTTGTTACCATCCTGTACCTGTCCCGCAGGTGTAATGTTCGGATGTACCGATCCTGTGCAGGTGTCGTTGCCATCCTGTATCCTGTACCGATCCTGTGCAGGTGTCGTTGCCATCCTGTATCCTGTACCGATCCTGTGCAGGTGTCGTTGCCATCCTGTATCCTGTACCGATCCTGTGCAGGTGTTGTTACCATCCTGTACCTGTCCCGCAGGTGTAATGTTCGGATGTACCGATCCTGTGCAGGTGTCGTTGCCATCCTGTATCCTGTACCAATCCTGTGCAGGTGTCGTTGCCGTCCTGTACCTGTCCCGCAGGTGTAATGTTCTGGGAAATGGGAAATGTAATGGGAAACAGTGTTTAAACCCTTTACAATGAACATCTGTGAAGTTATTTGGATTTTTACAAATGATCTTTGAAAGACAGGGTCCTGAAAAAGAGACGTTTCTGTTTTTATGTATATACTGTATCTTATACCATCTATTGCACCTTGCCTATGCCGCTCGGCCATCACTCATCCATATATTTATATGTACATATTCTTATTCCATCCCTTTAGGTTTGTGTGTATCAGGTAGTTGTTGTGGAATTGTTAGATATTACTGCACTGTCGGAACTAGAAGCACAAGCATTTCGCTACACTCGCAATAGCATCTGCTAACCATGTGTATGTGACCAATGACATCTACTAACCAATAACATCTGCATCTGTGAATGTGACCAATAGCATCTGTGAATGTGACCAATAGCATCTGTGAATGTGACCAATAGCATCTGTGCATGTGACCAATAGCATCTGTGAATGTGACCAATAGCATCTGTGCATGTGACCAATAGCATCTGTGCATGTGACCAATAGCATCTGTGAATGTGACCAATAGCATCTGTGCATGTGACCAATAGCATCTGTGAATGTGACCCCCCAAAAATAGTGATTTGATTTAGGCGTTTTCATCCGTCTTCTTCCTTTCACCAGACAGATGAATTACAACTAAACCCCTTGTTCCTCCATCTTGTTACAGACTTCATTCACGATTCAGAGAAAAGCCGTCCAAACGTTGCAGCCCAAGCTAAGTCTGTGTAATCAAACTAGTATCTGGTTTGGAGAATGATGACCACCATATGTGTGGCCCGTACAGCGGTGTCCAAAGGGACATCGGTCCGAAGGGACAACGGTCCAAAGGGACATCGGTCCGAAGGGACATCGGTCCAAAGGGACATCGGTCCAAACGGACTCGGTCCAAAGGGACATCGGTCCAAAGGGACATCGGTCCAAAGGGACATCGGTCCAAAGGGACATCGGTCCAGAGGGACATCGGTCCAAAGGGACATCGGTCCAAAGGGACATCGGTCCAAACGGACATCGGTCCAAACGGACATTGGTCCAGAGGGACATGGGTCCAGAGGGACATGGGTCCAGAGGGACATCGGTCCAGAGGGACATCGGTCCAAAGGGACATCGGTCCAAAGGGACATCGGTCCAAATGGACATCGGTCCAGCGGGACATCGGTCCAAACGGACATCGGTCCAGAGGGACATCGGTCCAAAGGGACGTCCAAACGGACATCGGTCCAGAGGGACATTGGTCCAAACGGACGTCCAAACGGACATCGGTCCAAAGGGACATCGGTCCAGAGGGACATCGGTCCAGAGGGACAACGGTCCAAAGGGACATCGGTCCAGAGGGACATCGGTCCAAACGGACATCGGTCCAAACGGACATCGGTCCAGAGGGACATCGGTCCAAACGGACATCGGTCCAAACGGACATCGGTCCAGAGGGACATCGGTCCAAACGGACATCGGTCCAGAGGGACAACGGTCCAAACGGACATCGGTCCAGAGGGACATTGGTCCAAACGGACGTCCAAACGGACATCGGTCCAAAGGGACATCGGTCCAGAGGACATCGGTCCAAACGGACATCGGTCCAGAGGGACATCGGTCCAAACGGACATCGGTCCAAACGGACATCGGTCCAGAGGGACATCGGTCCAAACGGACATCGGTCCAAACGGACGTCCAAGCGGACATCGGTCCAGAGGGACAACGGTCCAAAGGGACATCGGTCCAAACGGACATCGGTCCAGAGGGACAACGGTCCAAACGGACATCGGTCCAAAGGGACATCGGTCCAAAGGGACATCGGTCCAGAGGACATCGGTCAAACGGACGTCCAAACGGACATCGTCCAAA
>NW_026286204.1:7500-12500 GCF_023373465.1 Oncorhynchus keta | reverse complement strand
GTGTTTCAGTGAGTGTGTGTGTTTCAGTGTGTGTGTGTGTTTCAGTGTGTGTGTTTGTTTCAGTGTGTGTGTGTGTTTCAGTGTGTGTATGTTTCAGTGTGTATGTATGTCTCAGTGTGTGTGTGTGTGTCTCAGTGTGTGTATGTTTCAGTGTGTATGTATGTCTCAGTGTGTGTATGTGTGGCCTATCCTCTCCAGCTTACTGGAGCACAAAGGACAATCTAACACTTCCTCTGAGGCAGCAGCCAAGACTGCCAACTTGGCACTCTCTCTACTCTGCTACGGCACACACACACACACACACACACACACACACACACACACACACACACACACACACACACACACACACACACACACACACACACACACACACACACACACACACACACACACACACACACACACACACACACACACACACACACACACACACACACACACTAAACAGAGACATAAACAGGCTCACGTACACTAGAGCTCTGCATCTATTGACCCCTAACCCCCGACCTTTACCGTCATCAGTCCTCCCACCAGGTCGTTAGTATGAGGGTCTTCCTCCTTGGTGCCCAGCTGAGGAGAGTAGAGCTCTGTGGTCCTCAGGATCTCCAGGACCCGGTCCAGGGCCTCTGCTACGGGCATTGGACTAGACTCCTGGGCTGCGTTGATGATGTTGATCACCTGGAGGGTGAATGGTAACACAGATATCATGGTTAGATAGAGAGATATCATTGTTAGATAGAGAGATATCATGGTTAGATAGAGAGATATCATGGTTAGATAGAGAGATATCATAGTTAGATAGAGAGATATCATGGTTAGATAGAGAGATATCATGGTTAGATAGAGAGATATCATAGTTAGATAGAGAGATATCATGGTTAGATAGAGAGATATCATGGTTAGAGAGAGAGAAAAGAAAGATATCATGTTTAGATAGAGAGAAAGAATCATGAAATATCATCATGGTTAGAGAGAGAGAAAAGAAAGATATCATGTTAGAGAGAGAGAAAGAAAGATATCATGTTAGAGAGAGAGAAAGAAAGATATCATGTTAGATAGAGAAAGAAAAGAAAGATATCATGTTAGAGAGAGAGAAAGAAATATATCATGGTTAGATAGAGAAATACAGATATCATGGTTAGAGAGATAGAAATAAATGTTTAGATATCATGTTAGAGAGAGAAGAAAGATATCATGTTTAGATAGAGAGAGAGAAAGAAAGATATCATGTTTAGATAGAGAGAAAGATATCATGTTAGATAGAGAAAGAAAGATATCATGGTTAGATAGAGAGAAATACAGATATCATGTTTAGATAGAGAGAGAGAAAGAAAGATATCATGTTAGAGAGAGAAATAAAGATATCATGTTTAGATAGAGAGAAAGAAAGATATCATGGTTAGATAGAGAAATACAGATATCATGTTTAGATAGAGAGAAAGAAAGATATCATGTTAGAGAGATAGAAAGAAAGATATCATGTTAGAGAGAGAAATAAAGATATCATGTTTAGATAGAGAGAAAGAAAGATATCATGGTTAGAGAGATAGAAAGAAAGATATCATGTTAGAGAGAGAAATAAAGATATCATGTTTAGATAGAGAGAGAGAAAGAAAGATATCATGGTTAGATAGAGAAATACAGATATCATGGTTAGAGAGATAGAAAGAAAGATATCATGTTAGAGAGATAGAAAGAAAGATATCATGTTTAGATAGAGAGAAATACAGATATCATGTTTAGATAGAGAGATAGAAAGATATCATGTTAGAGAGAGAGAAATACAGATATCATGTTTAGATAGAGAGAAAGAAAGAAAGATATCATGGTTAGATAGAGAAATACAGATATCATGGTTAGAGAGATAGAAAGAAAGATATCATGTTAGAGAGAGAGAGAGAAAGAAAGATATCATGTTAGAGAGAGAGAGAGAAAGAAAGATATCATGTTAGAGAGAGAGAAAGATATCATGTTAGATAGAGATAAAGAAATATATCATGTTTAGATAGAGAGAAATACAGATATCATGGTTAGAGAGAGAAAGACAGATATCATGGTTAGAGAGAGAGAAAGACAGATATCATGTTTAGATAGAGAGAAAGAAAGATATCATGGTTAGAGAGATAGAAAGAAAGATATCATGTTAGAGAGATAGAAAGAAAGATATCATGTTAGAGAGAGAAATAAAGATATCATGTTTAGATAGAGAGAAAGATAGATATCATGTTTAGATAGAGAGAGAAATAAAGAAAGATATCATGTTAGAGAGAGAAATAAAGATATCATGTTTAGATAGAGAGAAAGAAAGAAAAAGATATCATGGTTAGATAGAGAAATACAGATATCATGGTTAGAGAGATAGAAAGAAAGATATCATGTTAGAGAGATAGAAAGAAAGATATCATGTTAGAGAGAGAGAAAGATATCATGTTAGAGAGATAGAAAGAAAGATATCATGTTAGAGAGATAGAAAGAAATATATCATGTTAGAGAGAGAGAGAAAGATATCATGGTTAGAGAGAGAGAGAGATATATCATGGTTAGAGAGAGAGAGAGAGGCAACACAATAAAACCTGAATTATAAAATAGCAGAGGTTGAATTTACTCAACTCTTTCTGAAACATTTATTACAACTTGTTTCTACTACAGAGACTGAGGAGAGGCGGGACAATGGTAGTTCCTACTGCCAGAACTAACCTGATGCAGCTGTAGACAGACAGACAGACAGACAGACAGACAGACAGACAGACAGACAGACAGACAGACAGACAGACAGACAGACAGACAGACAGACAGAACACTTGAGGACTAGGAGTGGTCATGTGACAGAACCTTGAGGACTAGGAGTGGTCATGTGACAGAACCTTGAGGACTAGGAGTGGTCATGTGACAGAACTTTGAGGACTAGGAGTGGTCATGTGACAGAACTTTGAGGACTAGGAGTGGTCATGTGACAGCACCTTGAGGACTAGGAGTGGTCATGTGACAGAACTTAAAGTACCACAGATATCCTATATGACTATATGACTGTATGACTGTGTAGTAAATGACAGAGTTCTGTAAGTCATTGTATGAAACGTAGGCACCTTGGTGATTGGAGCTTCGATGGTCATGGAGTGGATTCTGGCCATGGAGGAGTGTCTTCTCTGGGAACTGCCTGGAAACATGAGGACAAACTCAACCACCACTGAGCTTTATACCCAACTGATAC
Source organism: Oncorhynchus keta (assembly GCF_023373465.1). NCBI lineage: Eukaryota > Metazoa > Chordata > Actinopteri > Salmoniformes > Salmonidae > Oncorhynchus > Oncorhynchus keta. Next base: position 9,286 of record NW_026286204.1, on the reverse strand, counting down.
GTTCAGCAGCCAATAACACAGGACTGTTTTACTAGTTTTACTAACGGGAACCTGCCTGCATTAAATGAGGTCTACAAAGTGACTAAAAGAGGAAAGTAGGAGAGACGAGGAGAGGAAGAGGAGGAGAGACATGGAGAGACGTGGAGAGGAAGATCAGGAGAGGAAGAAGAGGAGAGGAAGAGGAAGAGGAGGAGAGACATGGAGAGACGTGGAGAGGAAGATCAGGAGAGGAAGAGGAGGAGAGGAAGAGGAGGAGAGACATGGAGAGACGTGGAGAGGAAGATCAGGAGAGGAAGAGGAGGAGAGGAAGAGGAAGAGGAGGAGAGACATGGAGAGATGTGGAGAGGAAGATCAGGAGAGGAAGACGTGGAGAGGAAGACGAGGAGAGGAAGACGTGGAGAGACGTGGAGAGACGTGGAGAGGAAGACGAGGAGAGGAAGACGAGGAGAGGAAGACTAGGAGAGGAAGATGAGGAGAGGAAGAGGAGGAGAGACATGGAGAGACGTGGAGAGGAAGACGAGGAGAGGAAGACGAGGAGAGACGTGGAGAGGAAGACGAGGAGAGGAAGATGAGGAGAGGAAGACTAGGAGAGGAAGACGAGGAGAGGAAGACTACCCCGTAGACACCACGACACTGGCTTGTTCCTCACTAGTATCCATCTCCAAAGATGTGTCCAATAAACAAGTAGAATAATAATAGTGATCATGTTCATTTGTAACTCTGTTCTCTAGAATAGTTCCACAGTCTCCCTCTCTGTCCCAGTCCTCTCACCATCACTCCCTCCCTCCCTCTCTGTCCCAGTCCTCTCACCATCGCTCCCTCCCTCCCTCTCTGTCCCAGTCCTCTCACCATCGCTCCCTCCCTCCCTCTCTGTCCCAGTCCTCTCACCATCGCTCCCTCCCTCCCTCTCTGTCCCAGTCCTCTCACCATCACTCACTCCCTCCCTCTCTGTCCCAGTCCTCTCACCATCACTCCCTCCCTCCCTCTCTGTCCCAGTCCTCTCACCATCACTCCCTCCCTCCCTCTCTGTTCCAGTCCTCTCACCATCACTCCCTCCCTCCCTCTCTCTCTGTCCCAGTCCTCTCACCATCGCTCCCTCCCTCCCTCTCTGTCCCAGTCCTCTCACCATCACTCCCTCCCTCCCTCTCTGTCCCAGTCCTCTCACCATACCTCCCTCTCTCTCTGTCCCAGTCCTCTCACCATCGCTCCCTCCCTCTCTGTCCCAGTCCTCTCACCCTCCCTCCCTCCCTCCTCTCACCCTCCCTCCCTCCCTCCACATCCCTCCCTCCCCCCTCAGTCCTCTCACCATCCCTCCCCCCTCTCACCCTCCCTCCCTCCCTCAGTCCTCTCACCATCCCTCCCTCCCCCCTCAGACCTCTCACAATCCCTCCCTCCCCCCTCTCACCCTCTTCTCCTCTCACCATCGCTCCCTCCCTCCCTCCTCTCCTCTCACCATCCCTCCCTCCTCTCCTCTCACCCTCCCTCCCTCCCTATCCCTCCCTCCTCTCCTCTCACCCTCCCTCCCTCCCTCAGTCCTCTCACCATCCCTCCCTCTTCTCCTCTCACCATCCCTCCCTCCCTCCTCTCCTCTCACCATCGCTCCCTCCCTCCCTCCCTCCTCTCCTCTCCTCTCACCATCGCTCCCTCCCTCCCTCCCTCCTCTCCTCTCCTCTCCTCTCACCATCGCTCCCTCGAGACGTAGTCGATCTGACGTCCAACGAGCCTTTCCTCCGGTCCTTATGCTTACTGGACTGGATGTCTAGGGAGGGGATAACACACACACACA
>NW_026286203.1:0-7345 GCF_023373465.1 Oncorhynchus keta | reverse complement strand
ATTCAGTAGGTAGGGTAGGTGAGGGTTGGAGTAGTAAATAAAACTGAATATTTTAAGAGATATTCAATGGGTTATGGAGTGGTGGCTCTGTGAGGTATGAAGACAGAAAAAGAGAGGTTGTGTGTTTGATGCCTGAGAGAGAGAACGGTACATCTGGTAAGGAGTGGGGTGTGTTAAAAAACATGGCCGATTCAGAAGAGACTGATGTTTCAGCAATACTGGGACATGGTCAGGAGAGGAAATTAGAGAAGCCTGAGACCTAGAGAGAGGGAAGAGGATAAGGATGGCTAACTGGTATGGACTGGAAGTTAGCAGTCTAATGTGAGGACTGATAGGTAGCAGTCTAATGTGAGGACTGGACTGGTAGGTAGCTGTCTAATGTGAGGACTGGTAGGTAGCTGTCTAATGTGAGGACTGGTAGGTAGCTGTCTAATATGAGGACTGGACTGGTAGGTAGCAGTCTAATGTGAGGACTGGTAGGTAGGTAGCTGTCTAATGTGAGGACTGGACTGGTAGGTAGCAGTCTAATGTGAGGACTGGACTGGTAGGTAGCAGTCTAATGTGAGGACTGGACTGGTAGGTAGCTGTCTAATGTGAGGACTGGTAGGTAGCTGTCTAATGTGAGGACTGGTAGGTAGCTGTCTAATGTGAGGACTGGACTGGTAGGTAGCCGTCTAATGTGAGGACTGGACTGGTAGGTAGCTGTCTAATGAGGACTGGACTGGTAGGTAGCTGTCTAATGTGAGGACTGGACTGGTAGGTACCTGTCTAATGTGAGGACTGGACTGGTAGGTAGCCGTCTAATGTGAGGACTGGACTGGTAGGTAGCTGTCTAATGTGAGGACTGGACTGGTAGGTAGCAGTCTAATGTGAGGACTGGACTGGTAAGTAGCTGTCTAATGTGAGGACTGGTAGGTAGCTGTCTAATGTGAGGACTGGTAGGTTGTTGTCTAATGTGAGGACTGGTAGGTAGCAGTCTAATGTGAGGACTGGTAGGTAGTTGTCTAATGTGAGGACTGGTAGGTAGCTGTCTAATGTGAGAACTGGACTGGTAGATAGCCGTCTAATGTGAGGACTGGTAGGTAGCTGTCTAATGTGAGGACTGGACTGGTAGGTAGCTGTCTAATGTGAGAACTGGACTGGTAGGTAGCCGTCTAATGTGAGGACTGGACTGGTAGGTAGCTGTCTAATGTGAGGACTGGACTGGTAGCTGTCTAATGTGAGGACTGGACTGGTAGGTAGGCTATCCCAATGTGAGGACTGGACTGTTAGGTAGCTGTCTAATGTGAGGGACTGGTAGGTAGCTGTCTAATGTGAGGACTGGTAGGTAGTTGTCTAATGTGAGGATTGGTAGGTAGCTGTCTAATGTGAGAACTGACTGGTAGATAGCCGTCTAATGTGAGGACTGGTAGGTAGCTGTCTAATGTGAGGACTGGACTGGTAGGTAGCTGTCTAATGTGAGAACTGGACTGGTAGGTAGCTGTCTAATGTGAGGACTGGACTGGTAGGTAGCTGTCTAATGTGAGGACTGGACTAGGTAGGTAGCTGTCTAATGTGAGGACTGGACTGGTAGGTAGCTGTCTAATGTGAGAACTGGACTGGTAGGTAGCAGTCTAATGTGAGGACTGGACTGGTAGTTGTCTAATGAGGACTGGACTGGTAGTTGTCTAATGTGAGGACTGGACTGTTAGGTAGCTGTCTAATGTGAGAACTGACTGGTAGGTAGCTGTCTAATGTGAGGACTGGTAGGTAGTTGTCTAATGTGAGGATTGGTAGGTAGCTGTCTAATGTGAGAACTGGACTGGTAGATAGCTGTCTAATGTGAGGACTGGTAGGTAGCTGTCTAATGTGAGGACTGGACTGGTAGGTAGCTGTCTAATGTGAGAACTGGACTGGTAGGTAGCCGTCTAATGTGAGGACTGACTGGGTGGGTTCGATCCGGGACCACTCCATACGTAGAATGTATGCACACATGACTGTAAGTCGCTTTGGATAAAAGCGTCTGCTAAATGGCATATATTATTATATTATTATTATTATTAATGTGAGGACTGGTAGGTAGCAGTCTAATGTGAGGACTGGTAGGTAGCAGTCTAATGTGAGGACTGGTAGGTAGCTGTCTAATGTGAGGACTGGACTGGTAGGTAGCTGTCTAATGTGAGGACTGGACTGGTAGGTAGCTGTCTAATGTGAGAACTGGACTGGTAGGTAGCTGTCTAATGTGAGGACTGGTAGGTAGTTGTCTAATGTGAGGACTGGACTGGTAAGTAGCTGTCTAATGTGAGGACTGGTAGGTAGCTGTCTAATGTGAGGACTGGTAGGTTGTTGTCTAATGTGAGGACTGGTAGGTAGCAGTCTAATGTGAGGACTGGTAGGTAGCAGTCTAATGTGAGGACTGGTAGGTAGCTGTCTAATGTGAGGACTGGTAGGTAGCTGTCTAATGTGAGAACTGGACTGGTAGATAGCCGTCTAATGTGAGGACTGGACTGGTAGGTAGCTGTCTAATGTGAGGACTGGACTGGTAGGTAGCTGTCTAATGTGAGAACTGGACTGGTAGGTAGCCGTCTAATGTGAGGACTGGACTGGTAGGTAGCTGTCTAATGTGAGGACTGGACTGGTAGGTAGCTGTCTAATGTGAGGACTGGACTGGTAGGTAGCTGTCTAATGTGAGAACTGGACTGGTAGGTAGCTGTCTAATGTGAGGACTGGTAGGTAGTTGTCTAATGTGAGGACTGGTAGGTAGCAGTCTAATGTGAGGACTGGTAGGTAGCAGTCTAATGTGAGGACTGGTAGGTAGCTGTCTAATGAGGACTGGACTGGTAGGTAGCAGTCTAATGTGAGGACTGGACTGGTAGGTAGCAGTCTAATGTGAGACTGGTAGGTAGCAGTCTAATGTGAGGACTGGTAGGTAGCAGTCTAATGTGAGGACTGGTAGGTAGCTGTCTAATGTGAGTGGACTGGACTGGTAGGTAGCAGTCTAATATGAGGACTGGACTGGTAGGTAGCAGTCTAATGTGAGAACTGGACTGGGAGGTAGCAGTCTAATGTGAGGACTGGCAGGTAGTTGTCTAATGTGACTGACTGGTAGGTAGCTGTCTAATGAGGACTGGACTGGTAGGTAGTGTCTAATGTGAGGACTGGACTGGTAGGTAGCAGTCTAATGTGAGGACTGGTAGGTAGCAGTCTAATGTGAGGACTGGTGGGTAGCAGTCTAATGTGAGGACTGACTGGTAGGTAGCAGTCTAATGAGGACTGGTGGTAGGTAGCTGTCTAATGAGGACTGGACTGGTAGGTAGCAGTCTAATGTGAGACTGGTACTGGTGCAGTCTAATGTGAGGACTGGACTGGTAAGTAGCTGTCTAATGTGAGGACTGGACTGGTAGGTAGCTGTCTAATGAGAACTGGACTGGTAGGTAGCAGTCTAATGAGGACTGGTAGGTAGCAGTCTAATGTGAGGACTGGTAGGTAGCTGTCTAATGTGAGGACTGGACTGGTAGGTAGCTGTCTAATGTGAGGACTGGACTGGTAGGTAGCTGTCTAATGTGAACTGGACTGGTAGGTAGGTCTAATGAGGACTGGTAGGTAGCAGTCTAATGTGAGGACTGGTAGGTAGTTGTCTAATGAGGACTGGACTGGTAAGTAGCTGTCTAATGAGGACTACAGGTAGCAGTCAATGTGAGAGACTGGTAGGCTGTTGTCTAATGTGGAGACTGACTGGTAGGTAGCAGTCTAATGTGAGGACTGGTAGGTAGCTGTCTAATGAGGACTGGTAGGTAGCTGTCTAATGTGAGGACTGGTGGTAGCAGTCTAATGTGAGGACTGGACTGGTAAGTAGCTGTCTAATGTGAGGACTGGACTGGTAGGTAGCTGTCTAATGTGAGAACTGACTGGTAGGTAGCAGTCTAATGTGAGGACTGGTAGGTAGCAGTCTAATGTGAGGACTGGTAGGTAGCTGTCTAATGTGAGGACTGGACTGGTAGGTAGCTGTCTAATGAGGACTGGACTGGTAGGTAGCTGTCTAATGTGAGGACTGGACTGGTAGGTAGCTGTCTAATGTGAGGACTGGTAAGTAGCAGTCTAATGTGAGGACTGGTGGTAGGTAGTTGTCTAATGTGAGGACTGGTAGGTAGGTAGCTGGGTCTAATGTGAGGACTGGTAGGTAGCAGTCTAATGTGAGAGGACTGGTAAGTAGCTGTCTAATGAGGACTGGACTGGTAGGTAGCTGTCTAATGTGAGAACTGACTGGTAGGTAGCAGTCTAATGTGAGGACTGGACTGGTAGGTAGCTGTCTAATGTGAGGACTGGTAGGTAGTTGTCTAATGAGGACTGGTAGGTAGCTGTCTAATGTGAGGACTGGACTGGTAGGTAGCCGTCTAATGTGAGGACTGGACTGGTAGGTAGCAGTCTAATGTGAGAACTGGTAGGTAGCTGTCTAATGTGAGGACTGGTGGTAGGTAGCAGTCTAATGAGGACTGGTAGGTAGCAGTCTAATGTGAGGACTGGTAGGTAGCAGTCTAATGTGAGGACTGGACTGGTAGGTAGCAGTCTAATGTGAGGACTGGTAGGTAGCAGTCTAATTTGAGGACTGGTAGGTAGCAGTCTAATGAGGACTGGACTGGTAGGTAGCAGTCTAATGTGAGGACTGGTGGTAGGTAGCAGTCTAATGTGAGGACTGTACTGGTAGGTAGCTGTCTAATGTGAGGACTGGACTGGTAGGTAGCTGTCTAATGTGAGGACTGACTGGTAGGTAGCAGTCTAATGAGGACTGGACTGGTAGGTAGCAGTCTAATGTGAGAACTGACTGGTAGGTAGCAGTCTAATGTGAGGACTGGTAGGTAGCAGTCTAATGTGAGGACTGGTAGGTAGCAGTCTAATGTGAGGACTGGACTGGTAGGTAGCTGTCTAATGTGAGGACTGGACTGGTAGGTAGCTGTCTAATGTGAGGACTGGACTGGTAGGTAGCAGTCTAATGTGAGGACTGGACTGGTAGGTAGCAGTCTAATGTGAGGACTGGACTGGTAGGTAGCTGTCTAATGTGAGGACTGGTAGGTAGCAGTCTAATGTGAGGACTGGTAGGTAGCAGTCTAATGTGAGGACTGGTAGGTAGCTGTCTAATGTGAGGACTGGACTGGTAGGTAGCTGTCTAATGTGAGGACTGGACTGGTAGGTAGCTGTCTAATGTGAGAACTGGACTGGTAGGTAGCTGTCTAATGTGAGGACTGGTAGGTAGTTGTCTAATGTGAGGACTGGACTGGTAAGTAGCTGTCTAATGTGAGGACTGGTAGGTAGCTGTCTAATGTGAGGACTGGTAGGTTGTTGTCTAATGTGAGGACTGGTAGGTAGCAGTCTAATGAGGACTGGTAGGTAGCTGTCTAATGTGAGGACTGGTAGGTAGCTGTCTAATGTGAGAACTGGACTGGTAGATAGCCGTCTAATGTGAGGACTGGACTGGTAGGTAGCTGTCTAATGAGGACTGGACTGGTAGGTAGCTGTCTAATGAGAACTGGACTGGTAGGTAGCCGTCTAATGTGAGGACTGGACTGGTAGGTAGCTGTCTAATGTGAGGACTGGTGGTAGGTAGCTGTCTAATGTGAGGACTGGTGGTAGGTAGCTGTCTAATGTGAGAACTGGACTGGTAGGTAGCTGTCTAATGTGAGAACTGACTGGTAGGTAGCTGTCTAATGTGAGGGACTGGTAGGTAGTTGTCTAATGTGAGGACTGGTAGGTAGCTGTCTAATGAGGACTGGTAGGTAGCAGTCTAATGTGAGGACTGGTAGGTAGCTGTCTAATGTGAGGACTGACTGGGTAGGTAGCCGTCTAATGTGGAGGACTGGACTGGTAGGTAGCAGTCTAATGTGAGGACTGGTAGGTAGCTGTCTAATGTGACTGGACTGGTAGGTAGCAGTCTAATGTGGACTGACTGGTAGGTAGCTGTCTAATGTAGGACTGGACTGGTAGGTAGCTGTCTAATATGAGGACTGGACTGGTAGGTAGCTGTCTAATGTGAGAACTGGACTGGGAGGTAGCTGTCTAATGTGGAGGACTGGTAGGTATAGCTGTCTAATGTGAGGACTGGTAGGGTAGCTGTCTAATGTGAGGACTGGACTGGTAGGTAGCTGTCTAATGTGAGGACTGGACTGGTAGGTAGCTGTCTAATGTGAGGAACTCTAATGAGGACTGGTAGGTAGCAGTCTAATGAGGACTGGACTGGTAGGTAGCAGTCTAATGTGAGGACTGGTAGGTAGGTTGTCTAATGAGGACTGGACTGGTAGGTAGCAGTCTAAATGTGAGGACTGGTAGGTAGCAGTCTAATGAGGACTGGACTGGTAGGTAGCAGTCTAATGTGTGAGGACTGGTAGGTAGCTGTCTAATGTGAGGACTGGACTGGTAGGTAGCAGTCTAATGTGAGGACTGGTAGGTAGCAGTCTAATGTGAGGACTGTAGGTAGCAGTCTAATGTGAGGACTGGACTGGTGTAGGTAGCTGTCTAATGAGGACTGGTAGGCAGTCTAATTTGAGGACTGGTGGTAGGTAGCAGTCTAATGTGAGGACTGACTGGTAGGTAGCAGTCTAATGAGGACTGGTGGTAGGTAGCTGTCTAATGAGGACTGTACTGGTAGGCTGTCTAATGAGGACTGGTAGGTAGCAGTCTAATGGACTGGTAGGTAGCTGTCTAATGTGAGGACTGGACTGGTAGGTAGCAGTCTAATGAGGACTGGTAGGTAGGTAGCAGTCTAATGAGGACTGGACTGGTAGGTAGCAGTCTAATGTGAGACTGGTAGGTAGCAGTCTAATGTGAGGACTGGACTGGTAAGTATTGCCCAATGCGAGGACTGGACTGGTAGGTAGCTGTCTAATGTGAGAACTGGACTGGTAGGTAGCAGTCTAATGTGAGGACTGGTAGGTAGCAGTCTAATGTGAGGACTGGTAGTCTAATGTGAGGACTGGACTGGTAGGTAGCAGTCTAATGAGGACTGGACTGGTAGGTAGCTGTCTAATGAGGACTGGTGGTAGGTAGCAGTCTAATGAGAGGACTGGCAGGTAGCAGTCTAATGTGAGGACTGACTGGTAGGTAGCAGTCTAATGTGAGGACTGACTGGTAGGTAGCTGTCTAATGTGAGGACTGGTAGGTAGCAGTCTAATGTGAGGACTGGACTGGTAGGTAGCTGTCTAATGTGAGGACTGGACTGGTGGTGGCAGTCTAATGTGAGAACTGGACTGGTAGGTAGCAGTCTAATGAGGACTGGACTGGTAGGTAGCTGTCTAATGTGAGGACTGGTAGGTAGTTGTCTAATGTGAGGACTGGTAGGTAGCTGTCTAATGTGAGGACTGGACTGGTAGGTAGC
>NW_026286202.1:0-1314 GCF_023373465.1 Oncorhynchus keta | reverse complement strand
CCTGTATATAGTATGGTATTGAACTGACCCTGTATATAGTATGGTATTGAACTGACCCTGTATATAGTATGGTATTAGAACTGACCCTGTATATAGTATAGTTATTGAACTGACCCTGTATATAGTATGGTATTGAACTGACCCTGTATATAGTATGGTATTGAACATGACCCTGTATATAGTATGGTATTGAACTGACCCTGTATATAGTATGGTACTGAACTGACCCTGTATATAGTATGGTATTGAACTGACCCTGTATATAGTATGGTATTGAACTGACCCTGTATATAGTATGGTATTGAACTGACCCTGTATATAGTATGGTATTGAACTGACCCTGTATATAGTATGGTATTGAACTGACCCTGTATATAGTATGGTATAGAACTGACCCTGTATATAGTATGGTATTGAACTGACCCTGTATATAGTATGGTATTGAACTGACCCTGTATATAGTATGGTATTAACTGACCCTGTATATAGTATGGTATTGAACTGACCCTGTATATAGTATGGTATTGAACTGACCCTGTATATAGTATGGTATTGAACTGACCCTGTATATAGTATGGTATTGAACTGACCCTGTATATAGTATGGTATTGAACTGACCCTGTATATAGTATGGTATTGAACTGACCCTGTATATATTATGGTATTGAACTGACCCTGTATATAGTATGGTATTGAACTAACCCTGTATATAGTATGGTATTGAACTGACCCTGTATATAGTATGGTATTGAACTGAGCCTGTATATAGTATGGTATAGAACTGACCCTGTATATAGTATGGTATTAACTGACCCTGTATATAGTATGTTATATCCTGACCCTGTATATAGTATGGTATTAACTGACCCTGTATATAGTATGGTATTGAACTGACCCTGTATATAGTATGGTATTAACTGACCCTGTATATAGTATGGTATTGAACTGACCCTGTATATAGTATGGTATTGAACTGACCCTGTATATAGTATGGTATTGAACTGACCCTGTATATAGTATGGTATTGAACTGACCCTGTATATAGTATGGTATTGAACTGACCCTGTATATAGTATGGTATGAACTGACCCTGTATATAGTATGGTATTGAACTGACCCTGTATATAGTATGGTATTGAACTGACCCTGTATATAGTATGGTATTGAACTGACCCTGTATAGAGTATGGTATAGAACTGACCCTGTATATAGTATGGTATTGAACTGACCCTGTATATAGTATGGTATTGAACTGACCCTGCATATAGTATGGTATTGAACTGAGCCTGTATATAGTATGGTATTGAACTGACC